>NW_024400965.1:0-13798 GCF_905171765.1 Bufo bufo
TGTATCCAGGGGTTATGGAAGTCAAATCGGGTAACATTTTCCGATTTTGTCCCTCTGCCATTCATGGAGGGAAGATGGTACAGACAAGCTGGAGGTCTCCTCTTGGAGCCCAAGTCCCCTTCTACCATCCCTGCAAGTCTGGGATCCCTAGCTCCAAGGGAAGCCGCCGGGCTGAACTTCCATGAATGAGGGGGACTTTGTGAAAAATGTATCCAGGGGTTATGGAAGTCAAATCGGGTAACATTTTCCGATTTTGTCCCTCTGCCATTCATGGAGGGAAGGTGGTACAGACAAGCTGGAGGTCTCCTCTTGGAGCCCAAGTCCCCCTCTACCATCCCTGCAAGTCTGGGATCCCTAGCTTGAAAGGGGACCGCTGGGCTGAACTTCCATAGGGGTGTCCGTTTTGAGGTTTTGAGAAAGAGAACCAGCTATGAGAGTGAACCTGGTCGTCTCATACCGACAGCAGTTCCAGAGCCTGGGCAGGACGGCTCGACACCCCTGGGTCTCAGAGGCATGTGACACGAAAGGGGGCCCCCCTTTCCAACACCTCCCGGAAGAAGGTAGAGAGACCCTGGGGGGTGGACAGGGTGATTTGATCCCACCATCAGTTCCATGACATCCGAGGTGTCGGCTGGGAGGCAAGACTTCCACAGATTCAGGGGGGATTTTTGGAAATGTCTGCCCAGGAAAGGAGCACCGTAGGCGGGTAAGAATTTCTGATTTCCCCCCTCTGCCATTCCCAGAGGGAAGGTGGTACAGACAAGCTGGAGGTCTCCTCTCGGAGCCCAAGTCCCCCTCTACCATCCCTGCAAGTCTGGGATCCCTAGCTCCAAGGGAAGCCGCCGGGCTGAACTTCCATGAATGAGGGGGACTTTGTGAAAAATGTATCCAGGGGTTATGGAAGTCAAATCGGGTAACATTTTCCGATTTTGTCCCTCTGCCATTCATGGAGGGAAGGTGGTACAGACAAGCTGGAGGTCTCCTCTTGGAGCCCAAGTCCCCTTCTACCATCCCTGCAAGTCTGGGATCCCTAGCTCCAAGGGAAGCCGCCGGGCTGAACTTCCATGAATGAGGGGGACTTTGTGAAAAATGTATCCAGGGGTTATGGAAGTCAAATCGGGTAACATTTTCCGATTTTGTCCCTCTGCCATTCATGGAGGGAAGGTGGTACAGACAAGCTGGAGGTCTCCTCTTGGAGCCCAAGTCCCCTTCTACCATCCCTGCAAGTCTGGGATCCCTAGCTCCAAGGGAAGCCGCTGGGCTGAACTTCCATGAATGAGGGGGACTTTGTGAAAAATGTATCCAGGGGTTATGGAAGTCAAATCGGGTAACATTTTCCGATTTTGTCCCTCTGCCATTCATGGAGGGAAGGTGGTACAGACAAGCTGGAGGTCTCCTCTTGGAGCCCAAGTCCCCTTCTACCATCCCTGCAAGTCTGGGATCCCTAGCTCCAAGGGAAGCCGCCGGGCTGAACTTCCATGAATGAGGGGGACTTTGTGAAAAATGTATCCAGGGGTTATGGAAGTCAAATCGGGTAACATTTTCCGATTTTGTCCCTCTGCCATTCATGGAGGGAAGATGGTACAGACAAGCTGGAGGTCTCCTCTTGGAGCCCAAGTCCCCTTCTACCATCCCTGCAAGTCTGGGATCCCTAGCTCCAAGGGAAGCCGCCGGGCTGAACTTCCATGAATGAGGGGGACTTTGTGAAAAATGTATCCAGGGGTTATGGAAGTCAAATCGGGTAACATTTTCCGATTTTGTCCCTCTGCCATTCATGGAGGGAAGATGGTACAGACAAGCTGGAGGTCTCCTCTTGGAGCCCAAGTCCCCTTCTACCATCCCTGCAAGTCTGGGATCCCTAGCTCCAAGGGAAGCCGCCGGGCTGAACTTCCATGAATGAGGGGGACTTTGTGAAAAATGTATCCAGGGGTTATGGAAGTCAAATCGGGTAACATTTTCCGATTTTGTCCCTCTGCCATTCATGGAGGGAAGGTGGTACAGACAAGCTGGAGGTCTCCTCTTGGAGCCCAAGTCCCCCTCTACCATCCCTGCAAGTCTGGGATCCCTAGCTTGAAAGGGGACCGCTGGGCTGAACTTCCATAGGGGTGTCCGTTTTGAGGTTTTGAGAAAGAGAACCAGCTATGAGAGTGAACCTGGTCGTCTCATACCGACAGCAGTTCCAGAGCCTGGGCAGGTCGGCTCGACACCCCTGGGTCTCAGCGGCATGTGACACGAAAGGGGGCCCCCCTTTCCAACACCTCCCGGAAGAAGGTAGAGAGACCCTGGGGGGTGGACAGGGTGATTTGATCCCACCATCAGTTCCATGACATCCGAGGTGTCGGCTGGGAGGCAAGACTTCCACAGATTCAGGGGGGATTTTTGGAAATGTCTGCCCAGGAAAGGAGCACCGTAGGCGGGTAAGAATTTCTGATTTCCCCCCTCTGCCATTCCCAGAGGGAAGGTGGTACAGACAAGCTGGAGGTCTCCTCTCGGAGCCCAAGTCCCCCTCTACCATCCCTGCAAGTCTGGGATCCCTAGCTCCAAGGGAAGCCGCCGGGCTGAACTTCCATGAATGAGGGGGACTTTGTGAAAAATGTATCCAGGGGTTATGGAAGTCAAATCGGGTAACATTTTCCGATTTTGTCCCTCTGCCATTCATGGAGGGAAGGTGGTACAGACAAGCTGGAGGTCTCCTCTTGGAGCCCAAGTCCCCTTCTACCATCCCTGCAAGTCTGGGATCCCTAGCTCCAAGGGAAGCCGCCGGGCTGAACTTCCATGAATGAGGGGGACTTTGTGAAAAATGTATCCAGGGGTTATGGAAGTCAAATCGGGTAACATTTTCCGATTTTGTCCCTCTGCCATTCATGGAGGGAAGGTGGTACAGACAAGCTGGAGGTCTCCTCTTGGAGCCCAAGTCCCCTTCTACCATCCCTGCAAGTCTGGGATCCCTAGCTCCAAGGGAAGCCGCCGGGCTGAACTTCCATGAATGAGGGGGACTTTGTGAAAAATGTATCCAGGGGTTATGGAAGTCAAATCGGGTAACATTTTCCGATTTTGTCCCTCTGCCATTCATGGAGGGAAGGTGGTACAGACAAGCTGGAGGTCTCCTCTTGGAGCCCAAGTCCCCTTCTACCATCCCTGCAAGTCTGGGATCCCTAGCTCCAAGGGAAGCCGCCGGGCTGAACTTCCATGAATGAGGGGGACTTTGTGAAAAATGTATCCAGGGGTTATGGAAGTCAAATCGGGTAACATTTTCCGATTTTGTCCCTCTGCCATTCATGGAGGGAAGGTGGTACAGACAAGCTGGAGGTCTCCTCTTGGAGCCCAAGTCCCCTTCTACCATCCCTGCAAGTCTGGGATCCCTAGCTCCAAGGGAAGCCGCCGGGCTGAACTTCCATGAATGAGGGGGACTTTGTGAAAAATGTATCCAGGGGTTATGGAAGTCAAATCGGGTAACATTTTCCGATTTTGTCCCTCTGCCATTCATGGAGGGAAGGTGGTACAGACAAGCTGGAGGTCTCCTCTTGGAGCCCAAGTCCCCCTCTACCATCCCTGCAAGTCTGGGATCCCTAGCTTGAAAGGGGACCGCTGGGCTGAACTTCCATAGGGGTGTCCGTTTTGAGGTTTTGAGAAAGAGAACCAGCTATGAGAGTGAACCTGGTCGTCTCATACCGACAGCAGTTCCAGAGCCTGGGCAGGACGGCTCGACACCCCTGGGTCTCAGCGGCATGTGACACGAAAGGGGGCCCCCCCTTTCCAACACCTCCCGGAAGAAGGTAGAGAGACCCTGGGGGGTGGACAGGGTGATTTGATCCCACCATCAGTTCCATGACATCCGAGGTGTCGGCTGGGAGGCAAGACTTCCACAGATTCAGGGGGGATTTTTGGAAATGTCTGCCCAGGAAAGGAGCACCGTAGGCGGGTAAGAATTTCTGATTTCCCCCCTCTGCCATTCCCAGAGGGAAGGTGGTACAGACAAGCTGGAGGTCTCCTCTCGGAGCCCAAGTCCCCCTCTACCATCCCTGCAAGTCTGGGATCCCTAGCTCCAAGGGAAGCCGCCGGGCTGAACTTCCATGAATGAGGGGGACTTTGTGAAAAATGTATCCAGGGGTTATGGAAGTCAAATCGGGTAACATTTTCCGATTTTGTCCCTCTGCCATTCATGGAGGGAAGGTGGTACAGACAAGCTGGAGGTCTCCTCTTGGAGCCCAAGTCCCCTTCTACCATCCCTGCAAGTCTGGGATCCCTAGCTCCAAGGGAAGCCGCCGGGCTGAACTTCCATGAATGAGGGGGACTTTGTGAAAAATGTATCCAGGGGTTATGGAAGTCAAATCGGGTAACATTTTCCGATTTTGTCCCTCTGCCATTCATGGAGGGAAGGTGGTACAGACAAGCTGGAGGTCTCCTCTTGGAGCCCAAGTCCCCTTCTACCATCCCTGCAAGTCTGGGATCCCTAGCTCCAAGGGAAGCCGCCGGGCTGAACTTCCATGAATGAGGGGGACTTTGTGAAAAATGTATCCAGGGGTTATGGAAGTCAAATCGGGTAACATTTTCCGATTTTGTCCCTCTGCCATTCATGGAGGGAAGGTGGTACAGACAAGCTGGAGGTCTCCTCTTGGAGCCCAAGTCCCCTTCTACCATCCCTGCAAGTCTGGGATCCCTAGCTCCAAGGGAAGCCGCCGGGCTGAACTTCCATGAATGAGGGGGACTTTGTGAAAAATGTATCCAGGGGTTATGGAAGTCAAATCGGGTAACATTTTCCGATTTTGTCCCTCTGCCATTCATGGAGGGAAGGTGGTACAGACAAGCTGGAGGTCTCCTCTTGGAGCCCAAGTCCCCTTCTACCATCCCTGCAAGTCTGGGATCCCTAGCTCCAAGGGAAGCCGCCGGGCTGAACTTCCATGAATGAGGGGGACTTTGTGAAAAATGTATCCAGGGGTTATGGAAGTCAAATCGGGTAACATTTTCCGATTTTGTCCCTCTGCCATTCATGGAGGGAAGATGGTACAGACAAGCTGGAGGTCTCCTCTTGGAGCCCAAGTCCCCTTCTACCATCCCTGCAAGTCTGGGATCCCTAGCTCCAAGGGAAGCCGCCGGGCTGAACTTCCATGAATGAGGGGGACTTTGTGAAAAATGTATCCAGGGGTTATGGAAGTCAAATCGGGTAACATTTTCCGATTTTGTCCCTCTGCCATTCATGGAGGGAAGGTGGTACAGACAAGCTGGAGGTCTCCTCTTGGAGCCCAAGTCCCCCTCTACCATCCCTGCAAGTCTGGGATCCCTAGCTTGAAAGGGGACCGCTGGGCTGAACTTCCATAGGGGTGTCCGTTTTGAGGTTTTGAGAAAGAGAACCAGCTATGAGAGTGAACCTGGTCGTCTCATACCGACAGCAGTTCCAGAGCCTGGGCAGGACGGCTCGACACCCCTGGGTCTCAGCGGCATGTGACACGAAAGGGGGCCCCCCTTTCCAACACCTCCCGGAAGAAGGTAGAGAGACCCTGGGGGGTGGACAGGGTGATTTGATCCCACCATCAGTTCCATGACATCCGAGGTGTCGGCTGGGAGGCAAGACTTCCACAGATTCAGGGGGGATTTTTGGAAATGTCTGCCCAGGAAAGGAGCACCGTAGGCGGGTAAGAATTTCTGATTTCCCCCCTCTGCCATTCCCAGAGGGAAGGTGGTACAGACAAGCTGGAGGTCTCCTCTCGGAGCCCAAGTCCCCCTCTACCATCCCTGCAAGTCTGGGATCCCTAGCTCCAAGGGAAGCCGCCGGGCTGAACTTCCATGAATGAGGGGGACTTTGTGAAAAATGTATCCAGGGGTTATGGAAGTCAAATCGGGTAACATTTTCCGATTTTGTCCCTCTGCCATTCATGGAGGGAAGGTGGTACAGACAAGCTGGAGGTCTCCTCTTGGAGCCCAAGTCCCCTTCTACCATCCCTGCAAGTCTGGGATCCCTAGCTCCAAGGGAAGCCGCCGGGCTGAACTTCCATGAATGAGGGGGACTTTGTGAAAAATGTATCCAGGGGTTATGGAAGTCAAATCGGGTAACATTTTCCGATTTTGTCCCTCTGCCATTCATGGAGGGAAGGTGGTACAGACAAGCTGGAGGTCTCCTCTTGGAGCCCAAGTCCCCTTCTACCATCCCTGCAAGTCTGGGATCCCTAGCTCCAAGGGAAGCCGCCGGGCTGAACTTCCATGAATGAGGGGGACTTTGTGAAAAATGTATCCAGGGGTTATGGAAGTCAAATCGGGTAACATTTTCCGATTTTGTCCCTCTGCCATTCATGGAGGGAAGATGGTACAGACAAGCTGGAGGTCTCCTCTTGGAGCCCAAGTCCCCTTCTACCATCCCTGCAAGTCTGGGATCCCTAGCTCCAAGGGAAGCCGCCGGGCTGAACTTCCATGAATGAGGGGGACTTTGTGAAAAATGTATCCAGGGGTTATGGAAGTCAAATCGGGTAACATTTTCCGATTTTGTCCCTCTGCCATTCATGGAGGGAAGGTGGTACAGACAAGCTGGAGGTCTCCTCTTGGAGCCCAAGTCCCCTTCTACCATCCCTGCAAGTCTGGGATCCCTAGCTCCAAGGGAAGCCGCCGGGCTGAACTTCCATGAATGAGGGGGACTTTGTGAAAAATGTATCCAGGGGTTATGGAAGTCAAATCGGGTAACATTTTTCCGATTTTGTCCCTCTGCCATTCATGGAGGGAAGATGGTACAGACAAGCTGGAGGTCTCCTCTTGGAGCCCAAGTCCCCTTCTACCATCCCTGCAAGTCTGGGATCCCTAGCTCCAAGGGAAGCCGCCGGGCTGAACTTCCATGAATGAGGGGGACTTTGTGAAAAATGTATCCAGGGGTTATGGAAGTCAAATCGGGTAACATTTTCCGATTTTGTCCCTCTGCCATTCATGGAGGGAAGGTGGTACAGACAAGCTGGAGGTCTCCTCTTGGAGCCCAAGTCCCCCTCTACCATCCCTGCAAGTCTGGGATCCCTAGCTTGAAAGGGGACCGCTGGGCTGAACTTCCATAGGGGTGTCCGTTTTGAGGTTTTGAGAAAGAGAACCAGCTATGAGAGTGAACCTGGTCGTCTCATACCGACAGCAGTTCCAGAGCCTGGGCAGGACGGCTCGACACCCCTGGGTCTCAGCGGCATGTGACACGAAAGGGGGCCCCCCTTTCCAACACCTCCCGGAAGAAGGTAGAGAGACCCTGGGGGGTGGACAGGGTGATTTGATCCCACCATCAGTTCCATGACATCCGAGGTGTCGGCTGGGAGGCAAGACTTCCACAGATTCAGGGGGGATTTTTGGAAATGTCTGCCCAGGAAAGGAGCACCGTAGGCGGGTAAGAATTTCTGATTTCCCCCCTCTGCCATTCCCAGAGGGAAGGTGGTACAGACAAGCTGGAGGTCTCCTCTCGGAGCCCAAGTCCCCCTCTACCATCCCTGCAAGTCTGGGATCCCTAGCTCCAAGGGAAGCCGCCGGGCTGAACTTCCATGAATGAGGGGGACTTTGTGAAAAATGTATCCAGGGGTTATGGAAGTCAAATCGGGTAACATTTTCCGATTTTGTCCCTCTGCCATTCATGGAGGGAAGGTGGTACAGACAAGCTGGAGGTCTCCTCTTGGAGCCCAAGTCCCCTTCTACCATCCCTGCAAGTCTGGGATCCCTAGCTCCAAGGGAAGCCGCCGGGCTGAACTTCCATGAATGAGGGGGACTTTGTGAAAAATGTATCCAGGGGTTATGGAAGTCAAATCGGGTAACATTTTCCGATTTTGTCCCTCTGCCATTCATGGAGGGAAGGTGGTACAGACAAGCTGGAGGTCTCCTCTTGGAGCCCAAGTCCCCCTTCTACCATCCCTGCAAGTCTGGGATCCCTAGCTCCAAGGGAAGCCGCTGGGCTGAACTTCCATGATGAGGGGGACTTTGTGAAAAATGTATCCAGGGGTTATGGAAGTCAAATCGGGTAACATTTTCCGATTTTGTCCCTCTGCCATTCATGGAGGGAAGGTGGTACAGACAAGCTGGAGGTCTCCTCTTGGAGCCCAAGTCCCCTTCTACCATCCCTGCAAGTCTGGGATCCCTAGCTCCAAGGGAAGCCGCCGGGCTGAACTTCCATGAATGAGGGGGACTTTGTGAAAAATGTATCCAGGGGTTATGGAAGTCAAATCGGGTAACATTTTCCGATTTTGTCCCTCTGCCATTCATGGAGGGAAGGTGGTACAGACAAGCTGGAGGTCTCCTCTTGGAGCCCAAGTCCCCTTCTACCATCCCTGCAAGTCTGGGATCCCTAGCTCCAAGGGAAGCCGCTGGCTGAACTTCCATGAATGAGGGGGACTTTGTGAAAAATGTATCCAGGGGTTATGGAAGTCAAATCGGGTAACATTTTCCGATTTTGTCCCTCTGCCATTCATGGAGGGAAGATGGTACAGACAAGCTGGAGGTCTCCTCTTGGAGCCCAAGTCCCCTTCTACCATCCCTGCAAGTCTGGGATCCCTAGCTCCAAGGGAAGCCGCCGGGCTGAACTTCCATGAATGAGGGGGACTTTGTGAAAAATGTATCCAGGGGTTATGGAAGTCAAATCGGGTAACATTTTCCGATTTTGTCCCTCTGCCATTCATGGAGGGAAGGTGGTACAGACAAGCTGGAGGTCTCCTCTTGGAGCCCAAGTCCCCCTCTACCATCCCTGCAAGTCTGGGATCCCTAGCTTGAAAGGGGACCGCTGGGCTGAACTTCCATAGGGGTGTCCGTTTTGAGGTTTTGAGAAAGAGAACCAGCTATGAGAGTGAACCTGGTCGTCTCATACCGACAGCAGTTCCAGAGCCTGGGCAGGACGGCTCGACACCCCTGGGTCTCAGCGGCATGTGACACGAAAGGGGGCCCCCCTTTCCAACACCTCCCGGAAGAAGGTAGAGAGACCCTGGGGGGTGGACAGGGTGATTTGATCCCACCATCAGTTCCATGACATCCGAGGTGTCGGCTGGGAGGCAAGACTTCCACAGATTCAGGGGGGATTTTTGGAAATGTCTGCCCAGGAAAGGAGCACCGTAGGCGGGTAAGAATTTCTGATTTCCCCCCTCTGCCATTCCCGGAGGGAAGGTGGTACAGACAAGCTGGAGGTCTCCTCTCGGAGCCCAAGTCCCCCTCTACCATTCCTGCAAGTCTGGGATCCCTAGCTCCAAGGGAAGCCGCCGGGCTGAACTTCCATGAATGAGGGGGACTTTGTGAAAAATGTATCCAGGGGTTATGGAAGTCAAATCGGGTAACATTTTCCGATTTTGTCCCTCTGCCATTCATGGAGGGAAGCTGGTACAGACAAGCTGGAGGTCTCCTCTTGGAGCCCAAGTCCCCTTCTACCATCCCTGCAAGTCTGGGATCCCTAGCTCCAAGGGAAGCCGCCGGGCTGAACTTCCATGAATGAGGGGGACTTTGTGAAAAATGTATCCGGGGTTATGGAAGTCAAATCGGGTAACATTTCCGATTTTGTCCCTCTGCCATTCATGGAGGGAAGGTGGTACAGACAAGCTGGAGGTCTCCTCTTGGAGCCCAAGTCCCCTTCTACCATCCCTGCAAGTCTGGGATCCCTAGCTCCAAGGGAAGCCGCCGGGCTGAACTTCCATGAATGAGGGGGACTTTGTGAAAAATGTATCCAGGGGTTATGGAAGTCAAATCGGGTAACATTTTCCGATTTTGTCCCTCTGCCATTCATGGAGGGAAGATGGTACAGACAAGCTGGAGGTCTCCTCTTGGAGCCCAAGTCCCCTTCTACCATCCCTGCAAGTCTGGGATCCCTAGCTCCAAGGGAAGCCGCCGGGCTGAACTTCCATGAATGAGGGGGACTTTGTGAAAAATGTATCCAGGGGTTATGGAAGTCAAATCGGGTAACATTTTCCGATTTTGTCCCTCTGCCATTCATGGAGGGAAGGTGGTACAGACAAGCTGGAGGTCTCCTCTTGGAGCCCAAGTCCCCTTCTACCATCCCTGCAAGTCTGGGATCCCTAGCTGAAAGGGGAGCCGCTGGGCTGAACTTCATAGGAGGGGTCCGTTTTGAGGTTTTGAGAAAGAGAACCAGCTATGAGAGTGAACCTGTCGTCTCATACCGACACAGTTTCCAGAGCCTGGGCAGGACGGCTCGACACCCCTGGGTCTCAGCGGCATGTGACACGAAAGGGGGCCCCCCTTTTCCAACACCTCCCGGAAGAAGGTAGAGAGACCCTGGGGGGTGGACAGGGTGATTAGATCCCACATTCAGTTCCATGACATCCGAGGTGTCGCTGGGAGGCAAGACTTCCACAGATTCAGGAGGGGATTTTTGGAAATGTCTGCCATGAAAGGAGCACACCGTAGGCGGGTAAGAATTTCTGATTTCCCCCCTCTGCCATTCCCAGAGGGAAGGTGGTACAGACAAGCTGGAGGTCTCCTCTCGGAGCCAAGTCCCCCTCTACCATCCCTGCAAGTCTGGGATCCCTAGCTCCAAGGGAAGCCGCCGGGCTGAACTTCCATGAATGAGGGGGACTTTGTGAAAAATGTATCCAGGGGTTATGGAAGTCAAATCGGGTAACATTTTCCGATTTTGTCCCTCTGCCATTCATGGAGGGAAGGTGGTACAGACAAGCTGGAGGTCTCCTCTTGGAGCCCAAGTCCCCTTCTACCATCCCTGCAAGTCTGGGATCCCTAGCTCCAAGGGAAGCCGCCGGGCTGAACTTCCATGAATGAGGGGACTTTGTGAAAAATGTATCCAGGGGTTATGGAAGTCAAATCGGGTAACATTTTCCGATTTTGTCCCTCTGCCATTCATGGAGGGAAGGTGGTACAGACAAGCTGGAGGTCTCCTCTTGGAGCCCAAGTCCCCTTCTACCATCCCTGCAAGTCTGGGATCCCTAGCTCCAAGGGAAGCCGCCGGGCTGAACTCCATGAATGAGGGGGACTTTGTGAAAAATGTATCCAGGGTTATGGAAGTCAAATCGGGTAACATTTTCCGATTTTGTCCCTCTGCCATTCATGGAGGGAAGGTGGTACAGACAAGCTGGAGGTCTCCTCTTGGAGCCCAAGTCCCCTTCTACCATCCCTGCAAGTCTGGGATCCCTAGCTCCAAGGGAAGCCGCGGGCTGAACTTCCATGAATGAGGGGGACTTTGTGAAAAATGTATCCAGGGGTTATGGAAGTCAAATCGGGTAACATTTTCCGATTTTGTCCCTCTGCCATTCATGGAGGGAAGGTGGTACAGACAAGCTGGAGGTCTCCTCTTGGAGCCCAAGTCCCCTTCTACCATCCCTGCAAGTCTGGGATCCCTAGCTCCAAGGGAAGCCGCCGGGCTGAACTTCCATGAATGAGGGGGACTTTGTGAAAAATGTATCCAGGGGTTATGGAAGTCAAATCGGGTAACATTTTCCGATTTTGTCCCTCTGCCATTCATGGAGGGAAGGTGGTACAGACAAGCTGGAGGTCTCCTCTTGGAGCCCAAGTCCCCCTCTACCATCCCTGCAAGTCTGGGATCCCTAGCTTGAAAGGGGACCGCTGGGCTGAACTTCCATAGGGGTGTCCGTTTTGAGGTTTTGAGAAAGAGAACCAGCTATGAGAGTGAACCTGGTCGTCTCATACCGACAGCAGTTCCAGAGCCTGGGCAGGACGGCTCGACACCCCTGGGTCTCAGCGGCATGTGACACGAAAGGGGGCCCCCCTTTCCAACACCTCCCGGAAGAAGGTAGAGAGACCCTGGGGGGTGGACAGGGTGATTTGATCCCACCATCAGTTCCATGACATCCGAGGTGTCGGCTGGGAGGCAAGACTTCCACAGATTCAGGGGGGATTTTTGGAAATGTCTGCCCAGGAAAGGAGCACCGTAGGCGGGTAAGAATTTCTGATTTCCCCCCTCTGCCATTCCCAGAGGGAAGGTGGTACAGACAAGCTGGAGGTCTCCTCTCGGAGCCCAAGTCCCCTCTACCATCCCTGCAAGTCTGGGATCCCTAGCTCCAAGGGAAGCCGCCGGGCTGAACTTCCATGAATGAGGGGGACTTTGTGAAAAATGTATCCAGGGGTTATGGAAGTCAAATCGGGTAACATTTTCCGATTTTGTCCCTCTGCCATTCATGGAGGGAAGGTGGTACAGACAAGCTGGAGGTCTCCTCTTGGAGCCCAAGTCCCCTTCTACCATCCCTGCAAGTCTGGGATCCCTAGCTCCAAGGGAAGCCGCCGGGCTGAACTTCCATGAATGAGGGGGACTTTGTGAAAAATGTATCCAGGGGTTATGGAAGTCAAATCGGGTAACATTTTCCGATTTTGTCCCTCTGCCATTCATGGAGGGAAGATGGTACAGACAAGCTGGAGGTCTCCTCTTGGAGCCCAAGTCCCCTTCTACCATCCCTGCAAGTCTGGGATCCCTAGCTCCAAGGGAAGCCGCCGGGCTGAACTTCCATGAATGAGGGGGACTTTGTGAAAAATGTATCCAGGGGTTATGGAAGTCAAATCGGGTAACATTTTCCGATTTTGTCCCTCTGCCATTCATGGAGGGAAGATGGTACAGACAAGCTGGAGGTCTCCTCTTGGAGCCCAAGTCCCCTTCTAACATCCCTGCAAGTCTGGGATCCCTAGCTCCAAGGGAAGCCGCCGGGATGAACTTCCATGAATGAGGGGGACTTTGTGAAAAATGTATCCAGGGGTTATGGAAGTCAAATCGGGTAACATTTTCCGATTTTGTCTCTCTGCCATTCATGGAGGGAAGTTGTACAGACAAGCTGGAGGTCTCCTCTTGGAGCCCAAGTCCCCCTCTACCATCCCTGCAAGTCTGGGATCCCTAGTTTGAGAGGGGACTGCTGGGCTGAACTTCCATAGGGGTGTCCGTTTTGAGGTTTTGAGAAAGAGAACCAGCTATGAGAGTGAACCTGGTCGTCTCATACCGACAGCAGTTCCAGAGCCTGGGCAGGACGGCTCGACACCCCTGGGTCTCAGAGGCATGTGACACGAAAGGGGGCCCCCCTTTCCAACACCTCCCGGAAGAAGGTAGAGAGACCCTGGGGGGTGGACAGGGTGATTTGATCCCACCATCAGTTCCATGACATCCGAGGTGTCGGCTGGGAGGCAAGACTTCCACAGATTCAGGGGGATTTTTGGAAATGTCTACCCAGGAAAGGAGCACCGTAGGCGGGTAAGAATTTCTGATTTCCCCCCTCTGCCATTCCGGAGGGAAGGTGGTACAGACAAGCTGGAGGTCTCCTCTTGGAGCCCAAGTCCCCCTCTACCATCCCTGCAAGTCTGGGATCCCTAGCTCCAAGGGAAGCCGCTGGGCTGAACTTCCATGAATGAGGGGGACTTTGTGAAAAATGTATCCAGGGGTTATGGAAGTCAAATCGGGTAAAGTAATCCGATTTTGTCCCTCTGCCATTTCCGGAGGGAAGGTGGTACAAACAAGCTGGAGGTCTCCTCTTGGAGCCCAAGTCCCCCTCTACCATCCCTGCAAGTCTGGGATCCCTAGCTCCAAGGGAAGCCGCTGGGCTGAACTTCCATGAAGGAGGGGGACTTTGTGAAAAACGTCCCCAGGCTTATGGAAGTCAAATCGGGTAACATTTTCCGATTTTGTCCCTCTGCCATTCATGGAGGGAAGGTGGTACAGACAAGCTGGAGGTCTCCTCTTGGAGCCCAAGTCCCCTTCTACCATCCCTGCAAGTCTGGGATCCCTAGCTCCAAGGGAAGCCGCTGGGCTGAACTTCCATGAAGGAGGGGGACTTTGTGAAAAATGTATCCAGGGGTTATGGAAGTCAAATCGGGTAACATGATCCGATTTTGTCCCTCTGCCATTCAT
>NW_024400966.1:0-13589 GCF_905171765.1 Bufo bufo
AACCCACGTGGACAAACGTCCATTGGATCTTAAGTCCAACGCCTTAACCACTCGGCCATCCTGGTACTGGCAGGGAGGGGGCGCTCAATATCTCTTATAGGTGCTTTATGCAACACCATTCTACACACACCACGATACAGTTAATTCATCACAAAGAGATTCTCCTCTACTAGAGATGCCCGGTTCATGAACGAGTCTCTAATTTGAATTGATTCTTTTCACTGAACTGGAGGAGTCAATTTATCTGACGGAACTAATCTGTTTGAAGCAGCTCAATGTGACGTAGCAGAGACTCTAGCAGCATGTCTTGTGTAACATGATCCTAGAGTGGAAGCAGGCTTCTGCCGGCCCCTCCCAACCCCGGCCTGCAACCAATCAGATCTGAAGCAAGCACTGAGTCACACACACACAGTACACTGCGTCTAAGAATCTAATAACAGTCTACTAGTTAAAGGGGTTGTCCGGGTTCAGATCTGAAGCAAGCACTGAGTCACACACACACAGTACACTGCGTCTAAGAATCTAATAAGAGTCTACTAGTTAAAGGGGTTGAATGATTCTACTTAGTTATAGACTTATTTGGTTCAGATGAGTTACGTATGTATGTGCACCGCTTATCATATGTACAGTGCTATGGAATGAATGGCGCTTTAATAATAAATAATAATAATGAGTTACTGAGTTAAAAGAATCGTGTGTCACCTCCAGTAGAACAATACACTGAGTCTAATGACCAGGTTACAGCAGTGATAAGGGACAGTCAACAGAGAGATAAGAGAAACACTGTAACACAGAGTTTAGATTAGATGAGATCCTCATTCAGATTGAATTAATCCTTTAGGATCAAATTGGCTTCTCAAGGAGATATGTATGTTAAAGGTACAGACATCCCTTCTGAAACATCTGTCTCATTCAGTAGCTATATAACTAAATGAGAGAGAATTTAATTTTATTTTTTTATAAGATAACACATTTAAGCCTCCATTTTAATTATATTATTTACCCCTCCAGTCCTGAGTTTTTCACACCCCCTGGATGCTGTTTTTTTTTTTTGTTTTTTTTTGTTCCGATAACCATGACCTCTACAGAGGGGTAGATAATTACACATTTACACACAGGGTTTTAAAGAATAAACCATTTTTAATAGAACATTATGAAACTTTTAAAGCACTGGAATAATTAGAATGAAAAAACTGCCCTTAAATTATTCACACCCATACACTGTGAAGACTATGGACAAATTTGACTGCTAGCCATGATAGCTGTGACATCACCTCATCAGAATGCGCTGCGCAGGAACACGCTTCTCACTGCTGATTGCGCCTCACATTGGCTGGTTTGCTAGAATAGCAAATCTGACAGAAAATCCGACTTGTGACTAGAGATGTCACGAACATAACATTTTCCGTTCGCGAACGGGTGAACCGGGCGAACCGCCATAGACTTCAATAGGCAGGCGAATTTTAAAATCCACAGGGACTCTTTCTGGCCACAATAGTGATGGAAAAGTTGTTTCAAGGGGACTAACACCTGGACTGTGATATGCCGGAGGGGGATCCATGGCAAAACTCCCATGGAAAATTACGTAGTTGACGCAGAGTCGGGTTTTAATCCATAAAGGGCATAAATCACCTAACATTCCTAAATTGTTTGGAATAACGTGCTTTAAAACATCCGGTATGATGTTGTATCGATCAGGTAGTGTAAGGGTTACGCCCGCTTCACAGTGACAGACCAAACTCTGACAGACCAAACTCCCAGTTTAACGCACCGCAAACAACCACAAACAGTCCATTTGCACAACTGCAAACTCCCCATTTGCACAAGGTTGGATACCAAGCTAGCCATGTCCCGTTCCTTGTCCTCACTGACGTCATTGAAGGTCTCTTCCTCCACCCAGCCACGTACAACACCAAGGGTCCCCGAAAGGTGACAACAAGCCCCCTGGGACGCCTGCTGTGGTTGGTCTTCCACTTCCTAAAAGCCACCTTCCTCCTCTGACTCCTCTTCTTCAGACTCCTCTCTCTGCATTGCCGCAGGTCCAGCAATCGACGACGACAAGGCTGCTTCTGGTGGTGATGGTGACCACAACTCTTCCTCTTCATGCTCATCTACGGCCTGATCCAGCACTCTTCGCAGGGCACGCTCCAGAAAAAACGCATATGGGATGAGGTCGATGATGTTGCCTTGGGTTTGACTGACCAGGTTTGTCACCTCCGCAAAAGGACGCATGAGCCTACAGCCATTGTGCATGAGCGTTCAGTAACACGGCCAAATAATACCCAGCTCCGCAGAGGCTGTACTCTTTTTTTTTTAATTAAAAAAATCTGTTCTTAGCAGTTTAATCTCTGTTTTGTCTCCTATCAGGGGCTGGTGTGGTGTATGGAATAGATTTTAGGAACCGGGAGATTTCTAAAAAGATGCTTGGTCTGTCCTCTTACTTCCAATTTGGGGCACTGCGCGTGCGCCGTGCAATGTACTATGCAATCTCAATATGAGTGTTATGTTAAGTAGTACTATTTCTATCAGTTTAATCCCTGTTACGTCCCCTATCAGGGGATGTGTATGGAATAGAGTTTAGACAACCGCAAAGAGTTGTCAATAGTTGACACACTCATGACATAAATTTTATTCCTCTATGCGTCAATCTTGGTGTAGTGGTGACTGTGCTCGTGCGCACATTTGGGAGATTGCAGGCGAGGGTGGTTTTTCAAAGCCTATGGTCGTGCTGAGGTAGTTCAGTGACAGTTAAGTGACCCAGAAAACAATGATTCTGCAGTGTGGGCCCATTGTTGGCCTAGTAGGCTTTAATGATCACCTTAGATGATCACAAAGAAAATTAATGTTTTTTGTATGCAAAATTATCCAGCCGATCGCTTTTGGTCTGTTCACAATGAAGCAATGACCTTATCTCATCTGGGTGGTTATCAATTCGGGGGTGGTTATCAATTCAAAAAATACCCACAGAATCAGGGAGCAACTGGGGGACCCCACACCACTGAAAAATGGCAAAACCCGGTGCAAGGAAATCGGATCGCGGGCGCCCAGGAGCAAAATTTACAGGTGGCATTGTCTTCTGTACCATCTGCATTCTCATTTCCATCGGAAACTGGTGCACACGGAAGTATAACACATATGACAGCTCAGAGTACTCCCGCAATACCACCGTCTTTTTTAGTCCCAGGGATCCAATTGAGAGACAGAGACAAATGGGGTTACAACATGCCGAAGATCTAGAATGTGATCCGGCTTTACAAATCATCAATCTGTCTGGGATAGACCTGGATCCCCAGTATGAACTATTACTGGGAAAAGGTCTATCCTTCACCCCTACACCAGGGTTCAATTGTTTCTCCTGGGTAAAGGATATTAATCTCTTTGCTAGGAAGCTAGCTTTACATAAAGAATTTCAAGAGAGAGAAAGACAGGATCCAGGTAGGAAAGAACGGGAGGCCCTGATGATCCTGGAGGAATTATCAAGAGAGGGTACAGGAGAGGCCCCTAATTCCATAGCCCCGATGACGGATATGGGACCCAGATCCAAATACACCCCTCCGTTTTCAGGATTTGCCAGTGTGGAGACTTTTGTCAATTTGGTCACAAGGGACCTAGAGCTGATTAAGACAAAAAAAAGTGAGGTTGGCAACAATTTGACGAATGAAGAAAAGGCTGCTCTAGCAGATCTGACCAAGAGAGATGAAATAATAATCAAAGCCTCTGATAAAGGAGGAAACATAGTGTTACTTAAACAACAGGACTATGTAGGAATGGTCAGAAGACTGCTAGATGACCGGAAGACCTATAAAAGATTGGAGTCAAACCCAACTGTCAAATTCAAATCAGAACTTGAGTCCCTTTTAAAGCAGGCCAAAGAGGACAATTTGATCTCAAAAGATGAATTTAAAATACTGTATAACACATGTCCAACGACGGCTACTTTTTACGCCTTGCCAAAGGTACATAAAAAGCGGGATCCAATCCCAGGAAGACCAATTGTATCTGGCAATTCCAGTCTGTGTGAGGGAATTAGTACCTATGTAGACTATTTTCTCAGACCTTTTGTTGAAATTTTACCGTCGTATATAAAAGACACGTTGGACATGGTCAAAAAACTAAATGGCATCCAGCTAGGCCCCAACACCCTTTTAGCAAGCCTCGACGTAGAGGCTTTATACACGAGTATTGAACATGAAAAAGGGATAAAAGCAGTGGAGCACTACCTATATACAAAGGGAACACACTTATATCAGCACAATGATTTAGTTATACAATTGTTACGTTTTTTACTTACTCACAATTATTTTGTTTTTGATGGCACTTATTATTTACAGACGCACGGCACAGCAATGGGGACGGTTTGCGCGCCCAGCTTCGCAAACCTGTACCTTGGGTGGTGGGAAGAAAAATTCGTATTCACGGAGGAGAACACATTATTCACAGATTGTATTTTGTTTTGGGGTCGGTTCATAGATGACATTTTGATTTTTTGGAATGGTTCATTGAATGCATTCAATGAATTAACGGACAGATTAAATAAAAATAATCTAGGTCTGATACTCACTGTAGAAATACAGTCTGAAAGTATCAATTTCCTCGATTTAAAAATCACACTTGACATGACAGGAGAAATTAAAACAGAAGTTTATAGGAAACCTACAGCGTCTAATGGTTTTCTTCATTGGCAGAGCTATCATCCACCAAAATTAAAGAGAGGCATCCCCGTAGGCCAGTACTTGAGGGCCAGACGGAATTGCACTGACGAAGAGACCTTTCAAAAGGAAAGTGACATCTTATACTCGAGGTTTAGAAAGAGGGGTTACCCTAAAAAGGTCCTTCATCAAGCGTATAATAGAGCCGTAAATACAAATCGGGAAGAACTCCTAAACAACAGGAAAAAGGATGATGAGAAAACCATTAGATGCATAGGGACCTACGACGTACAGAATGCCAGGGTGTACAGGATTCTCCAAAAACACTGGCACATCCTGAAGGCGGATAAGGATCTGAGAGAGATACTGCCTAAAAATCCAAGCATCACATATAGACGGGGCAGAAATTTGAAGGAAATGTTAGTCAGAAGTCATTTTCAAAGAACTTCCAAAATCAAAACTACATGGCTCACAACCACGGGGTCTTATCCGTGTGGAGCCTGTAGCTTCTGCAAATTTATGATTCCAAAGAAGGAATTCAAAAACCCGTATGATGACAGAACATATAAGATACGAGAGTTCATCAACTGTAAGAGTTCGGGGGTGGTCTACTGAATACAGTGTGAATGTGAAAAGCTGTATATTGGGAAAACCATTCAGGAATTAAGGAGGAGGATCTCGAAGCATTTTAGTGTATTAAATACTAATGAAGAGACACCCCTCTCTAGGCATTTACTAACATGCCATGATGGCAAAACAAACGGACTAAAAATTTGGGGGATACAGAAGATCGGGGTATCTCCCAGACAGGGCAGTATTGATCGCAAGCTTCAACAAGAGGGGACAAAGTGGATCTATCGTCTCCACTCTCTAGCCCCGAATGGGCTAAATGAAGGATTTACCTTTGCTTCTTTTTTGTAAGGTCAATTGGATCATTCAGAAACACATTACAATATATGATGGATCTAGTGAGAATGACATTTAAAATATGGAGCATTAAAATAAAATAAAAAATAAAAATCTTTCCTCCCCATATGAGAATAAATATGAATAAAAAGGAAAAAGAAAAAAATTAAATAGATAAATAAATAACCATCCCCACAGGGAGATGAGGGAGAAAAGAAATTGGGGTACGGACGTTCAGGGATGGATGAAAGCAAGATAAAAAATTAGGGGAGTAGAGACAACTAGGATATAAACCGATATGAATAATACTCACGTCTGGGAAGGCTCCCGACAGGAGGAGGGTGAGGAACCTAAAGGGAAAAAAATAGAGAATAGAGAATAGATATTAATAAGGGAAGTATTAAAAAAGCCATATCTATAAGCCATATCTATAACCTTAAATCAAAAAAAAAAAAAAAAAAAAAGGAGAAGTCCAGAGGGTATTAATTACTGTGAACCTCTGATAAGATGAGAAAAGTGGTGATTAAAAAAGAAATATACAATATACACCCATATTGACTATCCCCCCAGTAGCTACCCACACAGCAATAACGCTTCCTTGCTGTAATCTTGTCGGAAGCTAAGTTCGCAGGCATGCGCAGATCCAGTCGTCAGTGGAAACGGAGAAAAAGTTCTTGCGCATGCGCACAACACCACTGTGAAGCCGGAGGACGCAGGGCAATCACGTATGTGGGCGCACTGGCAATGACATCATCAAGAGGACCGGGCTGGCTGACGGGAGGCGAAGGAGGTGACGTCAACAGCCCGGCCACATAGTATACACCCCCAGTTGATGTGACGGGGCTTCCACCTATTGGTGGGACGCTGGTGGAGTGTACATGTATCGGCAGCGCCCCCTCCCCTGAAACAAAAGGATTGGACATTAAAATAAACCGGAAGGTTTAAAAAGCCCTGACCCCGCCCCCAACATTCACCTGATAGTTTCCCCTGAAGACGCCGACAGGCTCGGCGAAACATGTAGGGATTCAGGTTGTTAGGTTTTAGACAGGAGTTAGACAGGGTGTTATATGTGGGTCTCAAAATAAGAGACTCTACATCACTGATCTATAAAAATATGTAGGCAAGTCTGAGGACAAAAGCTGTACACAGAATCTCTGGCCACTGATAGTGCGACTGTCACTCCTGAAAGTTTTAATCTCTCCACTTTATGTTCCCAAGCATTATGTTGGTTTTAAAAGAAATATAATAAAATTGAGTTTTATATTATTAGTCGGAGGAGTTGCAAAAATACGCGTGGCCCTAGTGACCGTTAATAATTAAAAATTTTGGTAAATAGTTGCGTAGCAACTCCCTTGAGGGATTTCTTTGTTTGTTATAATTGCCAGAACATTGCCATTGCCAACACACTTATAGAGGTGATCGCTTCATTGTGATACGCAAGCCCCTTCACCATGACAAGGTAACGATCATGAAGGGGAATTGACACATGTATGTGCCTTTTTTTTTTTTTTTTTTAAGCCACAGTGCAGCACCAGACGCCAGAAAAATTAGGCATGTAAACATGCCTGAAAAATTAGGTATTGTTGCAGCCGCAGAAAGTGCAGAAAAACATTGAGGCTTGAACCCTAGTTGGTGGCGGAGAAGTCACACAAGTCATCCAGCATGCAGAGATAAAATACAGCAGCGTGTGGACCATTTTTAGCCCAAGGCATCTCATCTCATCAGGCCTTTTTTTGTCAAATGTATATCGCCCACTGTCAGTCCCTTCGGGATCCATGCCTTATTCATCTTAATAAAGGTGAGGTAATCTAGACTTTTTTGACCTAGGTGACTTCTCTTCTCAGTGACAATACCTCCTGCTGCAATGAAGGTCCTTTCTGACAGGACACTTGAAGCGGGGCAGGCCAGAAGTTCTATCGCAAATTGGGATAGCTCGGGCCACAGGTCAAGCCTGCACACCCAGTAGTCAAGGGGTTTATCGCTCCTCAGAGTGTAGATATCTGCAGTTAAGGCGAGGTAGTCTGCTACCTGTCGGTCGAGTCGTTCTCTGAGGGTGGACCCCGAAGGGCTGTGTCGATGCGTAGGACTTAAAAAGCTCTGCATGTCCTCCATCAACAACACGTCTGTAAAGCGTCCTGTCCTTGCTGGCGTGGTCGTGGTAGGGGGAGGATTACTTTCACCTCTTCCCCTGTTAGATTCCCATTGTGCTGTGACATCACCCTTATACGATGTGTAAAGCATACTTTTTAACTTGTTTTGGAACTGCTGCATCCTTTCCGACTTTCGGTAATTCAGTAACATTTCAGGCACTTTATGCTTATACCGGGGGTCTAGTAGCGTGGCCACCCAGTACAGGTCGTTCTCCTTCAGCCTTTTTATACGAGGGTCCCACAACAGGCATGACAGCATGAAAGACCCCATTTGCACAAGGTTGGATGCCGAGCTACTCATGTCCCGTTCCTCATCCTCACTGATGTCATTGAAGGTCTGTTCTTCCCCCCCAGCCACGTACAACACCACGGGTACCAGATAGGTGACAACGAGCCCCCTGGGATGCCTGCTGTGGTTGGTCTTCCTCCTCCTCAAAGCCACATTCCTCCTCTGACTCCTCTTCCTCAGACTTCTCTTCCAGCATTGCCGCAGGTCCAGCAAGCGATACTGATAAGGCTGTTTCTGGTGGTGATGGTGACCACAACTCTTCCTCTTCACGATCATCCACGGCCTGATCCAGCACTCTTCGCAGGGAACGCTCCAGGAAGAAAACAAATAGGATGATGTCGCTGATGGTGCCTTCGGTGCGACTGACTAGGTTTGTCACCTCCTCAAAAGGACGCATGAGTCTACAGGCATTGCACATGAGCGTCCAGTAACGTGGCAAAAAAAATACCCAGCTCCGCAGAGGCTGTCCTAGCACCCCGGTCATACAAATACTCGTTGACGGCTTTTTCTTGTTGGAGCAGGCGGTCGAACATTGGGAGTGTTGAATTCCAACGTGTCGGGCTGTCGCAAATCATACCCCTCACTGGCATGTTGTTTCGCGGCTGAATATCTGAAAAGTGCGCCATGGCCGTGTAGGAATATCTGAAATGGCCACACACCTTCAGTGCTCCAGCCTAAAAAAAATACCTAGTAGCCATTGGCTCCTGAACTGAAAAATTTAGGAGCCAAATAAAATTTTTAGTCGCCAAATCGAAACTGAATCAAAATTTTGGTATCGTGACAACGCTACGCCGATCAGATCAGCGTAGGGTTGTTTTGAAACCAAAATTTTGATTCGCTTTCGTCACCATAAAAAAGTATTGCGATACTCAATACCGCGCAAAAAAAAAAAAAAACACCAAAAAAAGCTGCGTGCATTTCGCATTTTATGAAACATTCGGCCCATAATAGAACAGTCCTATCCTATTTTTTGGGGTGACAAGGTGACTAAAAAATGGTGAATGCTCACCACATAGGAGATATTTTTTAATAATTTAATAGTTTGGACAGCGCTATGTAATATGTTTATTTATTGTTTATATATTTTATATGTAAAATTGGGAAAGGGGGGATTTAAACTTAATATTTTAAAGTACTTTCACACTAGCGTTTTTCTTTTCCGGCATAGAGTTCCGTCCTAGGGGCTCTATACTGGAAAAGAACTGATCAGGCATATCCCCATGCATTCTGAATGGAGAGTAATCCATTCAGGATGCATCAGGATGTCCTCAGTTCAGTCATTTTGACTGATCAGGCAAAAGATAAAACCACAGCATGCTACGGTTTTATCTCCGGCGAAAAAAAAATGAAGACTTGCCTGAATGCCGGATCCAGCATTTTTCCCCATAGGAATGTATTAGTGCCGGATCCGGCATTCAAAATACCGGAATGCACCCGCACTAAATCCGGACCCATTCACTTCTATGGGGCTGTGCACATGAGCGGTGATTTTCACACATCACTTGTGCGTTGCGTGAAAATCGCAGCATGCTCTGTGCGTTTTTCACGCAACGCAGGCCCCATAGAAGTTAATGGGGCTGTGTGAAAATCGCAAGCAAGTGCGGATGCGGTGCGATTTTCATGCATGGTTCCTAGGATGAAAGTCTATTCACTGTATTCTTTTCCCTTATAACAACCTGGTTATAAGGGAAAATAATAGCATTCTGAATACAGAAGGCTTAGTAGAAGGTCAATATAATAAACATTGGTGGCGCAGTGTGCCCCCCCAATATAATAAACATTGGTGGCGCAGTGCGCCCCCCCATCACCCCAGTATAATAAACATTGGTGGCGCAGTGCGCCCCCCCTCAATATAATAAACATTGGTGGCGCAGTGTGCCCCCCCCAATATAATAAACATTGGTGGCGCAGTGCGCCCCCCCCATCACCCCAATATAATAAACATTGGTGGCGCAGTGCGCCCCCCCATCACCCCAGTATAATAAACATTGGTGGCGCAGTGCGCCCCCCCCTCAATATAATAAACATTGGTGGCGCAGTGTGCCCCCCCCAATATAATAAACATTGGTGGCGCAGTGCGCCCCCCCCCCATCACCCCAGTATAATAAACATTGGTGGCGCAGTGCGCCCCCCATCACCCCAGTATAATAAACATTGGTGGCGCAGTGCGCCCCCCCTCAATATAATAAACATTGGTGGCGCAGTGCGCCCCCCATCACCCCAGTATAATAAACATTGGTGGCGCAGTGCGCCCCCCCCCATCACCCCAATATAATAAACATTGGTGGCGCAGGGCGCCCCCCCATTACCCCAGTATAATAAACATTGGTGGCGCAGTGCGCCCCCCCTCAATATAATAAACATTGGTGGCGCAGTGCGCCCCCCCTCAATATAATAAACATTGGTGGCGCAGTGCGCCCCCACTCAATATAATAAACATTGGTGGCGCAGTGGGCAGTGCCAATGAGGGTTAAAAAATAAAAAAATAATTAACTCACCTCCTCCAGTTGATCGCGTAGCTTCCGGTCTCCTGTTATAAGGGAAAATAATAGCATTCTGAATACAGAAGGCTTGGTAGAAGGTCAATATAATAAACATTGGTGGCGCAGTGTGCCCCCCCAATATAATAAACATTGGTGGCGCAGTGCGCCCCCCCATCACCCCAGTATAATAAACATTGGTGGCGCAGTGCGCCCCCCCTCAATATAATAAACATTGGTGGCGCAGTGTGCCCCCCCCCAATATAATAAACATTGGTGGCGCAGTGCGCCCCCCCCATCACCCCAATATAATAAACATTGGTGGCCCAGTGCGCCCCCCCCATCACCCCAGTATAATAAACATTGGTGGCGCAGTGCGCCCCCCCTCAATATAATAAACATTGGTGGCGCAGTGTGCCCCCCCCAATATA
The DNA here is from genome assembly GCF_905171765.1 of Bufo bufo. Classification (NCBI taxonomy): domain Eukaryota; kingdom Metazoa; phylum Chordata; class Amphibia; order Anura; family Bufonidae; genus Bufo; species Bufo bufo. The sequence goes on from NW_024400966.1 coordinate 10,906, forward strand.
ATAAACATTGGTGGCGCAGTGCGCCCCCCCCATCACCCCAGTATAATAAACATTGGTGGCGCAGTGCGCCCCCCATCACCCCAGTATAATAAACATTGGTGGCGCAGTGCGCCCCCCCTCAATATAATAAACATTGGTGGCGCAGGGCACCCCCCCATCACCCCAGTATAATAAACATTGGTGGCACAGTGTGCCCCCCCCCAATATAATAAACATTGGTGGCGCAGTGCGCCCCCCTCAATATAATAAACATTGGTGGCGCAGTGCGCCCCCCATCACCCCAATATAATAAACATTGGTGGCGCAGTGCGCCCCCCCCATCACCCCAATATAATAAACATTGGTGGCGCAGGGCGCCCCCCCATTACCCCAGTATAATAAACATTGGTGGCGCAGTGCGCCCCCCCTCAATATAATAAACATTGGTGGCGCAGTGCGCCCCCCCTCAATATAATAAACATTGGTGGCGCAGTGCGCCCCCACTCAATATAATAAACATTGGTGGCGCAGTGGGCAGTGCCAATGAGGGTTAAAAAATAAAAAAATAATTAACTCGCCTCCTCCAGTTGATCGCGTAGCTGCCGGTCTCCTGTTCTTACTTCTTTCTTCAGGACCTGTGGTGACATCACTGTGCTCATCACATGATCCATCACCATGGTAATGGGCCATGTGATGAGCTCAGTGAAGATGCAACAGCCCCGCACCAGCCATGGATCCAGTTAGCCAGAAAATATGTAAAAATCAAACAGCGGTGGCAGCATCTCCCATCACTTCATCTTTATTGAGGACTTCACAGCATACAAAAACTAAGCAACGTTTCGGCTGTGCAACAGCCTTTGTCAAACATAAAAACAGTATGACACAGATGCATATAAATACTAAAACCACGGTCCACCCACTATTGTCAATGCCAATCAAGGCTCACCCTAAGCACACCCACATATCTCACTACCTATCCTTGCACAGATCTCAACATTCCTCTCATTACCATACTTTAATTAGTCATCACCTGTGATTATCCTTCACCTTGTCGGTAACACGTTTCTCATTGTGGTCCGCGTTCCTCCATTCCGTACTGCGCATGTCTCTGCATCGGCGGCTCTGCTCTAAGTTACGCATGCTCGGCAGAAGCGAGATCCTGCGATAGCTGATGTCAGCAACCAGCTGAGCGCAGCGTCACAGAGATCCCGTCCCACTCGTTCGCGCAGTCCCAGAGCTAAGCATCGCGTTGCCTAGGAGATCCCACAGCGCCAGTGTACCGGAACCGCGTACGGATCAAAGCATGATTCCAGGCCACAACAAAAATACATTGTTATCACATGTACGATCTATATCCATATCACAGCATGGCGAATATAGACCAGATCAAATAGAAGTATTAGACTGGCATTAGTTCTATTATTACAAACCCCAAATACCATGCAGGGCACAATGTAATGTGCCATGCAGCCATGTGCGCAAATATAGCATATAAGTGCATAGAGACCTTAAATGGTGAGATAGGATGAATGCAAATCTGACAATTTGTGATCACTAGCGTAGGTAGGACCTGGATTATCATAAAAACATATACTATGCAAAACACTGATGTGGAACATACATCAACCCTAATCTATACTGGCTACATTAAATTCTATATTCAGCCCATAAGGCTGCAGTGATCTCAAGGTGTGGATCCATTTTAATTCCTTCCTTCTAAGTAGTTTATTTTTGTCCCCACCTCTCCTCAGTGGCCCTACAGAGTCTATAGCACGAAAACGGAGTTGATTAATCGAGTGTCTGCAGTCAATAAAATGTTTTGCTACCGGTTTTTCTATCATGGCCTTCCTAATGGTACTCTTATGCTTATTGATTCGCTTCCTGAGCTCCATGGTGGTTTCTCCCACATAAATGTAGCTACAGGGGCACTGTATCATGTAGATTACGTCCCTAGATCTGCAGGTATAGTATTCCCTAATTGTAAAGGTTTTCCCACTATATGGATGGGTGAAAACATCACCCTTCATAATTCCACTGCAGTTGCAACATGATAGACATGGAAAATTACCTGTTTTCCTCGGCGCCTGTAGGGTCTGCTTTTCCATTCTAGCTCCACCTACATCAGACTTGAATAGTTTATCCCATATACAGACACTCTGTCTGTATGCCATCATCGGGGGTGATGCAAACTCCTTCATAGTTGGCATTCCTCGATGGAGGATGTGCCAATCTTTCCTGAGGATATTGGATATTGCACCACTGTCACCCCCGAAGATGGATACAAAGGGAATTCTGTTCTCTGTCGCTGTCCGTGTGGATCCGCCCAAAACCGTTTCACGATTGACCGCTAAAACTTTGCTCCTAGTTTTCTGTAATAAAGTACGTGGATATCCCCTTCTCATAAACTTTCTACACATCTCATCTGCTCTGGTTAGAAATCTGTCGTTATCAGATACTATTCTTCGTACCCGTAGTAATTGGCTCCATGGTAGAGACTCCACCATACTTCAAGGGTGATTACTGTCATATACCAATAATGTGTTTTTATCAGTCACCTTTTGGAAGAGATCAGTTCTAATCTCTCCATTCTCAATATATACACGCACATCTAGGAATTGTAGCTCCTCCATAGATGCAGTCAATGTGAATTGTAACCCCGGGACACCACTATTCAGATGGAGATGAAATCGTTCAAGCTCATCTTT
>NW_024400967.1:0-13768 GCF_905171765.1 Bufo bufo
CCATTCTTTTGAGTACCCGCCATAGATAACGCCATTCCACGCTATCAAACGCTTTGGCCGCATCAGAGATGCGACCGCCTGCGGTCGAGGCGTGGACATGGGTTTCTTGAATGTTCAGAAACAAACATCTAATGTTAACCGCTGTAGACATATTAGGCATAAAGTAATAGGAAAATGAGCGAGCACTCATACACCTGGCAACCAGATTGACATGTGCAGAAAATATTTATTAAATCCCCATAAAAATACAAGTAATAAAATTTATAAGAACAATGTAGCAATAATAAACATTACAGTCACATATATTGTGGTAGATATGATCGACACTATAATTCATATGACTCAATAGTGTCGATAAATTCAATAATATATATCACACCAAAAAACTTCAAGTATATGCTGTTATTTGGGAATAGGGGGGTATTATCTTCTTCTGTATGGCCATACAGTATTATCGGAGGCTTTTCAATGCAGGTAAATCACTTGTTTCACCATACGCGTATTGGTGAAACAAGTGATGTACCTGCATTGAAAAGCCTCCCGATAAACTGTATGGCCATACAGAAGAAAATCTCTACAGTAAAGGATTAACTATTCTTATCATAGAAAGCTGCACCAAAGGAAATTGCGGAACAGAGTGGCAACTCCCGCGATCTTTGGAACTCCCGCGAATTTAAACCAGCTTGCTGTATGGAGCGACTGAATAAGCCGGAAAAATATTTAAAAACTCCATTGAAGCAATAGGGAGACAGCAGACGCCAGACGGTAAGCCAAATATCGATTTAAAGTTTTCTCCAATTCAAAGCTCTTATCGACCTTAAACGGATATGCTATAAGAGACTTTTCACATTATCAGGATTCCTGTGGACACTTTATGAACATATTGCGCTCCCAGTGAATACACCTACAACATTTTCAGTGACATTCAGTTTCACAAATTGGGATAGAGCGCTAGAAGATAATACCCCCTCTTCCCAAATAACAGCATATACTTGAAGTTTTTTGGTGTGATATATATTATTGAATTTATCGACACTATTGAGTCATATGAATATAGTGTCGATCATATCTACCACAATATATGTGGACTGTAATGTTTATTATTGCTACATTGTTCTTATAAATTTTATTACTTGTATTTTTTGGGGATTTAATAAATATTTTCTGCACATGTCAATCTGGTTGCCAAGTGTATGAGTGCTCGCTCATTTTCCTATTACTACATTTGCCTTTAGGAGGGGGTGGGGTGATTCCCTCTATATGAGCTTGCAGCACCATACTTAACTACTTGCTAGTGATAAAATAGAAAAATGTAGTAATAGGAAAATGAGCGAGCACTCATACACAAATAAATAGAAAAACTCCAGTTGTTTTGTGAGTCAAATGATATTCTGTTTATTTTGACGTGCGGCTTCAAAGTGACGTTACGGCCTAGATGGCCTTTATCAAACTGTGACAAAATCAATAGAAAAGTAACAATTACAATTTTGTGGACATATATACCAACATCTGGTTACATATTTACACATGGTATTCTTAAGACAATTACTCATACGCAATTAACATCGTATATACGTATTCATTGCCATACAGTATTGGTATTAAGCAGAAGCTTAGCATAACATGCAAGAAACCAAAGATAAAAGGGAGAAATTAAAGAAGGGCATAGGAAAGAAAAAATTAGCATTATACTCAAATCATCATCGCCAGTTAAAGCAGTATATATGGAAACCACTATGTTAAGGAGAAGCAATAGATGTTGTTGACCATGATCTAAAGGTGGTTTAGGATGTGGGTCCTATCTATGGGTGACACTTGGAGAAGAGAAGGGATCAGTTTGTGTTTGAACCTAATACAAAGTAGTTGTAACGTGGCCAGGGGAATGGGTAGGGTAAACCTGATGTACCTATAGGCAAACCTGCTAGTTATGTAATTATGGAGAGACTTACCCAATGCCGCTGTAGGGAGCTGTGTCAGTATGCACTGCGCTAGGCTGGTAATGGCGTGTGTCCACACGCCTCTCTGGGGATGCGCTCTGTTTGATACTCAGCGCGCCTCTAAGTAGCGTGGGGAGGCGTGTCGCTGTGTGCAGGGAGCGTGCGGTCCACCGTGCGTTCCAATGGTCACATGGTGGGGTGGATGTGACGTGACGTGTGACCGGAAGTGCCCTGCGTTCCAGGGGAATCCGGAAGTGGTGCGTTCCACTACTTATGTCCTGATGCGTCGATCGGAAGCTAGGCTAGGTTACTGTTATCTAGCGGTATGTTTAGTATATATTCACGTCACGATTTGATCTAGCTTTAGTGGTAGAATAAGTAAAGTGGTATGGGTCATATGTCTAGTGTCTCTGGATGGATGGAAGTGTATATTAAAAAACAATCCCAGGGTCTATTTACACATTAGAGGGGGGCTTTTAGTTCTATGCCAGAGAAAGGATATCAAGCCATATGTCGCAGACCCGACATTCATTATACAACCTACGAAAAAGGAGAAGATATATGATTAGAAATGCATAGTAACTTTTGTTATATCATAAGAGTAACACTCAATAGGACAAATCAGGATTTCATGTGAAATATTGTATTTCATAGTCTCTGTTGAGTCCCTTAGGTTCCAAACAGTCCATTTTGTGGATCCAGAACGCTTCCCGTTTTTTTAGGTTGTGTAATGCGATCGTACCCTCTCCTGTGTATTATACCCCACAGGAGAGGGTACGATTGCATTACACAACTAAAAAAACGGGAAGCGTTCTGGATCCACAAAATGGACTGTTTGGAACCTAAGGGACTCAACAGAGACTATGAAATACAATGTTTCACATGAAATCCTGATTTGTGCTATTGAGTGTTACACTTATGATATAACAAGAGTTACTATGCATTTCTAATCATATATCTTCTCCTTTTTCGTAGGTTGTATAATGAATGTCGGGCTGCGACATATGGCTTGATATCCTTTTTCTGGCATAGAACTAAAAGCCCCCCTCTAATGTGTAAATAGACCCTGGGATTGTTTTTTAATATACACTTCCATCCATCCAGAGACACTAGACATATGACCCATACCACTTTACTTATTCTACCACTAAAGCTAGATCAAATCGTGACGTGAATATATACTAAACATACCGCTAGATAACAGTAACCTAGCCTAGCTTCCGATCGACGCATCAGGACATAAGTAGTGGAACGCACCACTTCCGGATTCCCCTGGAACGCAGGGCACTTCCGGTCACACGTCACATCAAATCCACCCCCACCAATGTGACCATTGGAACGCACGGTGGATCGCACGCTCCCTGCACACAGCGACACGCCTCCCACGCTACTTAGAGGCGCGCTGAGTATCAAACAGAGCGCATCCCCAGAGAGGCGTGTGGACACACGCCATTACCAGCCTAGCGCAGTGCATACTGACACAGCTCCCTACAGCGGCATTGGGTAAGTCTCTCCATAATTACATAACTAGCAGGTTTGCCTATAGGTACATCAGGTTTACCCTACCCATCCCCCCTGGCCACGTTACAACTACTTTGTATTAGGTTCAAACACAAACTGATCCCTTCTCTTCTCCAAGTGTCACCCATAGATAGGACCCACATCCTAAACCACCTTTAGATCATGGTCAACAACATCTATTGCTTCTCCTTAACATAGTGGTTTCCATATATACTGCTTTAACTGGCGATGATGATTTAAGTATAATGCTAATTTTTCTTTCCTATGCCCTTCTTTAATTTCTCCCTTTTATCTTTGTTTCTTGCATGTTATGCTAAGCTTCTGCTTAATACCAATACTGTATGGCAATGAATACGTATATACGATGTTAATTGCGTATGAGTAATTGTCTTAAGAATACCATGTTTAAATATGTAACCAGATGTTGGTATATATGTCCACAAAATTGTAATTGTTACTTTTCTATTGATTTTGTCACAGTTTGATAAAGGCCATCTAGGCCGAAACGTCACTTTGAAGCCGCACGTCAAAATAAACAGAATATCATTTGACTCACAAAACAACTGGAGTTTTTCTATTTTATGACTGAATGGGGTGGGAACCGACTCCAATTGATTACTTCCAGAGTGCCAGGAGGTTATATCTCTACTTGCTAGTGAGCCACCACAACCTACCACTATATTAGGCATAAAGCCCGCTTGATCCTGACATATTAGAGTGGATATTACTGAGTTCAGACGATTTGCTAATACTTTTGTCAAAAGTTTAATATCGACCGGGAGTAGAGAAATGGGCCTATAAGATTCAGCCTCAAGAACATCTTTGCCGGGTTTGGGTAATAACACAATGACTGCTTCATTCATGGAGTCAGGGAGCCGACCTTGTCGCTTGGCCTCAAGTAGTGGAGGAGCCAACCCGGAAGGAGGCCATTTTAGATTTAGTATTCACAAATGGGAATTTGGTATATGATATTACTGTAGGGGAAAGCTTGGGATCTAATGATCACCAGTCAGTGTGGTTTACTATAAGTACAGTGACTGAGTCACACCACACAAAAACAAAAGTTTTAGATTTTAGAAAAACAGACTTTTCTAAAATTAGATTAGTGGTATACGAGTCCCTATCAGACTGGAACAGTTTAATTGGAGTCCAGGAGAAATGGGACTACTTAAAAGTGGCACTATTGAAGGCAACAGAAGATTGCATTAGGCTTGTCAGTAAAAGCAAAAAAAGGAAGAGACCACTGTGGTACTCAGCAGAAGTGGCCAAAATCATTAAAAAACAAAAAGATAGCATTTAGGAATTATAAAAAAAAAAAAAACGAGGATGACAGACAAATTTATAAGATTAGGCAGAGAGAGGCCAAACAAGTTATAAGAGCTTCTAAAGCACAGGCAGAAGAAAAATTAGCTCAGTCAGGGGGAAAAAAGGCGATAAGGCATTCTTCAGATACATGAATGAAAAAAGGAAACTAAAACAAGGAATTACCAAATTAAAAACTAAAGAAGGAAGGTATATGGAAGAAGATAAAGAACTAGCTGACTGCCTCAATGAATACTTCTGTTCAGTTTTTTACAAAGGAAAATGAAGGAGAAGGACCTCAGTTGGGAAAGAAGACTAATGAATCTTTTGACGCATGTGTCTTTACAGAGGAAGAGGTTCTAAGTCAACTGTCTAAAATTAATACAAATAAGTCACAGGGGCCTGATGGGATACACCCAAAGCTATTAAAAGAGCTCAGCGCGGTGAACTAGGCAAAACCATTAACAGATTTATTTAACCAATCACTGGCAACAGGAGTCGTCCCAGAAGATTGGAAATTAGCAAATGGTTGTGCCCATTCACAAGAAAGGTAGTAGGGAGGAATCGGGTAACTATAGCCCAGTAAGCCTGACATCAATAGTGGGGAAATTAATGGAAACCATACTTAAGGAGAAGATTGTGGACCATCTAAAATCCCATGGATTGAAAGATGAAAAACAGCATGGGTTTACTTCAGGGAGATCATGTCAAACTAATCTTATTGATTTTTTTGGATTGGGTGACTAAAATAATAGATGGAGGAGGTGCAGTAGACATCGCTTATCTAGACTTTAGTAAGGCTTTTGATACTGTCCCACATAGAAGGCTTATCAATAAAGTGCAGTCATTGGGCTTGGACTCCCATATTGTTGAATGGATTAGGCAGTGGCTGAGGGACAGGCAACAGAGGGTTGTAGTCAATGGAGTATATTCAGACCAAGGTCTTGTTACCAGTGGGGTACCTCAGGGATCTGTTCTGGGACCCATATTGTTTAATATCTTTATCAGCGAAATTGCAGAAGGCCTCAATGGTAAGGTGTGTCTTTTTGCTGATGACACAAAGATTTGTAACAGGGTTCATGTTTCTGGAGGAATACACCAAATGGAAAAGGACTTAGGAAAACTAGAGGAATGGTCAAAAATCTGGCAACTAAAATTTAATGTTGATAAGTGCAAGATAATGCACCTGGGACGTAAAAACCCAAGAGCAGAATATAAAATCAGTGATACAGTCCTAACCTCAGTATCTGAGGAAAGGGATTTAGGGATCATTATTTCAGAAGACTTAAAGGAAGGCAGACAATGTCACAGAGCAGCAGGAAATGCTAGCAGAATGCTTGGGTGTATAGCAAGAGAAATTACCAGTAGAAAGAGGGAGGTGCTCATGCCGCTCTACAGAGCACTAGTGAGACCTCATTTGGAGTATTGTGCTCAGTACTGGAGACCATATCTCCAGAAGGATATTGATACTTTGGAGAGAGTTCAGAGAAGAGCTACTAAACTGGTACATGGATTGCAGGATAAAACTTACCAGGAAAGATTAAAGGACCTTAACATGTATAGCTTGGAAGAAAGACGAGACAGAGGGGATATGATAGAAACTTTTAAATGCATAAAGGGAATCAACAAGGTAAAAGAGGAAAGAATATTTAAAAGAAGAAAAACTGCTACAAGAGGACATAGTTTTTAAATTAGAGGGGCAAAGGTTTAAAAGTAATATCAGGAAGTATTACTTTACTGAGAGAGTAGTGGATGCATGGAATAGCCTTCCTGCAGAAGTGCAGCTGCAAATACAGTGGAGGAGTTTAAGCATGCATGGGATAGGCATAAGGCCATCCTTCATATAAGATAGGGCAAGGGGCAATCCATAGTATTTAGTATATTGGGCAGACCTAGATGGGCCAAATGGTTCTTATCTGCCGACACATTCTATGTTTCTATGTTTTCTATTACAAATCTCCAGTAATTGGGGAAGGAGAATGCTGGAATAACGCTTGTATACTTCAGCTGGTAAACCATCCCTTCCTGGAGCTTTGTTATGTAGACATTGTACCCAATGCCACCTCTACGTTCTTGAACAGTAATAGGACCATCTAGTAGTGCCCTATGCTTACTTTGACAGAGTATTTAGTTCTAAGGGTAATAAAAATTTATCAATCTCCGAATCCACAACTCTCAATTTAGATTGGTATAGTGAGGAATAAAAAGAATACATGATCTGAAGCAATTGTGGCGGTTTCAGTTTGAATAGCACCATATGTATCCCTCAAAGCTGCAATATACGTAGTTTAGTAATTGGGCCTTAGATATCAATGCCAAAAGCCTACACGCTCTCCTCACCCTCCTCATAAAAGGTCTGTTTCTGGAAAAACCGCTTGTTTTTCGCCTGCTCTAATAACCTGTCATTCAATTTTTGTTGAGATTCTTCTCATTTGTCTCTAAGTACACCTTTGCTCCTGATGACACGGGGGCAGAATCAAAAGGGGCAAAAGGGGCAGCTGACCAGGGCCCAGTTGCTCCTGGTGGGCCCCAAGGCAGCTGCCTCTTTGAGCCCCGCTGGCCACTGCCCACAATGACATCGTAAAAATATCTTGGCTCCCGCCGGCTCTGTGTCCCGAAAACTACTGTCTAAAGGTCACCATACACAATGATTTGTTGGCGGAGTGCTCATTCTCATACATATACATTCTTGGCTCTGGAGAGAGGGAGAAAGTCAGTGTCAGAGGAGACTTATCTTCCCACTAACAAACTCCCATAGCAGGCAGGCCGGCAGCGTAAAATCACGCACCTCCGTCACGTGCCTGCTCCTACCCCACTTATTAATGAAGCAGTCGGCGTGACGGAGTGAGTGACGTTACGCTGCCGGCCTGCCTGCTATGGGAGTTTGTTAGTGGGAAGATAAGGTGTGTGCTGGTGATACCGCGAATCAGAAACGAGCACGTCATCTGACATCCGCCCCTTGACCTGCTGAGCGCCCAGGTAAGCTAATACACTTCCTTACGATTGCGCAATATGCGCTGCTGTATTGGGGGAATCTAAATCTGCGTTGAATACGTCTTTAGCTCGCCTAGTGCCGATTTGGATATAAAAATCGACCCATGAAAGGAAATAAATCTGAAAAAATCACAGCATATATAGAACCACTAAACAAAGGAAACCTAGGACAGTTAACCACCAATCCTCCCTACATATCAAACCCCATACTTGCTCCCCTGCGATCGGATCCCAGTCACGGGGGGGGGGGGAGTTATAATTTACATCACTTCTGCATGTGCAATAGCTAGAAGGTTGTTACTAGTGGCGCCCCCCCCCCCCCCCCCCGCTTATTCCCCTAGGTGAATACTAATGAGCGCTTCCAATATGGAAGCGCTCATTAGACCCGAGAGACCAGGAAGTGGTGAACGCTCTGTACTTTCCACATCCTGGTCCTCGGCTGTCGGATGAGAGGCATATGGGGGCTAATGATGAAGAGGCAATGGGGGCTAATGATGAGAGGCATATTGGGGCTAATGATGAAGGGCATAATGGGGATAATGATGAGAGGCATATGGGGGCTAAAGATGAGAGGCCAATGGGGGCTAATGATGAGAGGCATATGGGGGCTAATGATGAGAGGCATATGGGGGCTAATGATGAGAGGCATATGGGGGCTACATGATGAGAGGCATATGGGGGCTAATGATGAAGAGGCATATGGGGGCTAATGATGAGAGGCATATGGGGGCTAATGATGAGAGGCACTATGGGGGCTAATGATGAGAGGCATAATGGGGGCTAATGATGAGGCATATGGGGGCTAATGATGAGAGGCATATGGGGGCTAATGATGAGGGCATATAGGGGGCTAATGAAGAGAGGCATAAGGGGGCTAATGATGAGAGGCATATGGGGGCTAATGAGAGGCATAATAAGTGTCATCCACAGATGCCCCCATAACAGTGTGTCTTCACAGATCCACCATAACAGTACGCCCTGCGCACTGACGAGAGACAGAAAGAAGGGGAAAGAATCCGCGGAAGCAAGCAGAGGGACGGCACAGCAGACGACTGAATAGCTTCTTTTGTAAGTAAATAGTTTTATTTTAAATGTATCCCCTGCAGACCGCAATTCTCTCGTATATTTGTAATCTTATTTATATATACTATATTTTGTTTTTGCCCCCCCCATTTTTGACTGTGGTATCTTTGTGCGCCCCCCCCCATATTATTGTTCCTAGAGTCGTCACTGGTTGTTACAATAGTAAAACCCGTTTAAAGAGACACTCGACAGGCGAAATCAGCATATATAGTTAGATATATCACATTACAGGTCTTATAGAGTCTTTTAAAAGCATATAACTATCCCCCCCTGTCCACCTTATAAAGAGCGAAATATAAAGTTTTATAACCTGCATCTGCGGTCAGCAATCTGCCCAAGGGGCGGCGTTTCATGTGAAAATGCGCCCAGCCAGCCTTCCCAACTGCCGTTCTTAAGCCCCGACCCAGCTCATCATTATTCACTTCCGCTGGGCGGGGCTAGAACCTCTCCCCAGATCCCGATCCTGCGCCTGCGCAATATCAATCCTCCGGGCATCGTTCATGCCCAATCTTCTGGCGCCTGCGCCCCCGCCGTGCCGTCGGACGCACTATAATTAACCCCTTATATGATGTGAGTGAGCAGCGCTCTGAAGCTCTTTATAAGGTGGACAGGGGGGATAGTTATATGCTTTTAAAGACTCTATAAGACCTGTAATGTGATATATCTAACTATAAATGCTGATTTCGCCTGTCAGTGTCCCTTTAAGTTTCTACATTCTGAGTTAATGAAGCAAGCATATGAAATAGCTTCATTCAGACCCCTCGGATGGGATGGTTTGCCAACTTTGAAGATCCACATTGCTTCCTTATGGAGTAAAAGTGTGTCAATATCTCCGCCACGAATGGATCTATTAATCAATAAAATCCCTTGTACCGGCAAGACATCGAGATTCCCATCATGTGCTTCCCACACATGGCGTGACACAGTTGTGTCCCGTAAATTGCGAATATCGGATAGGTGTTCATCTATTCTCCTCCTTAACTCACGTTTGGTCTTGCCTACATACTGTAGGCCGAACTTGCAGGTGATAAGATATACCACGCCCACTGAGGTACATCTAATAAAGGAACGAATACTGAACCTGTCACCAGTCGAATAACTGGTGAAGGAATCTCTTTTCATGATATTCCTGCATATAATGCAGGAGCCACAGGGGAAGGTTCTTTTTACTGTACGTGCGGGACGTGCTTCTGCAGCTCTGCTACTGCTAGTGAGCCTGTCTGTGCCCAGGCCCCAGCTTCGGACAGGAGAGGAGGACTGAGTGTGGCAGCACTGCACTGGCACTGCTGCGCCTGCACCAGAGGGCGAGGCACTCTCCCAAGAACTCTGCCTGGCCCTGCCCTGGCCGGCCCCTAGGCAAGCTAAGAAAGTAAGAATAAAAAAGTTTAAAAAAAAGTATGTACCCCCCACTTACCTTGCCTCATGGCCTGCCTGCTTGCGCCCAGCCCCTCCTCAACCCTGATACCCCTATAACTTAGGGGTATCAGGGTACAATATACAGGGGTAATATAACTGAGGACCCCTGTATAATGTCCCCTGATAGCAGAGTACTCCTCGGTTATATTACCCTTGTATAATGTACCCTGATACCCCCTTAGTTATAATATTACCCATAATGTCCCCCTGATACCCTTCAGTTATATAACTGAGCGGTAATCAGGGTACATTATACAGGGGGTAATATAACCAAGGGGTATCAGGGTACATTATACAGGGGGTAATATAACTTATATTGCCACCGTACAATGCCTGATAGGCCTCCTGAGTTATATTACCCTTGTATAAGTATGTACCCGGATACCCCTTAGTTAAATGATCCCAGCGGGGTCATATAACTAAGGGGTATCAGGGTACATTATTATACTGGGGTAATATAACTCAGGAGGCCTATCAGGCATTATACGGTGGTAATATAGCTTACATTACCCCTGTATAATGTCCCATGATAGCCCTCCTCAGTTATATTACCCTTGTATAATATACCCTGATATATTACCCCTGTGTAATGTACCCTGATATCCCTTAGTTATATAATATAACTAAGGGGTATCAGGGTGCATTATACAGGGGTAACATGTGACATAAGTAAGTGTGCAGTGTGTGCGATAGTAACAGGCGAGAGCACTGCAAATAGGGAGCAGCAGAGGACTAGGGGGTAGGCTGTCTCCTGTTTCTCGCAGGGTATGGGTATCAGGAGTCCTGGTGGCACACTGCAGGATGGCATAGCCTGCTACAGGTGCCAGTCAGCCACAGCACCAGTGTGTGTAACAGATCTGAGGGCCCCAATGACAACAAATCATTTACTGCCCCGTGCGGTCAAACGTCAAAGACTATTACCAGGGACTCACAAGGGCGCAGAACCATCTTTAGAGAAGACCCTACCAGTACTTCAGACAGTCTACTAGATTATATGTAATGTGATTAACTAGCCATGGGGACTGGGACATTTCAGTCCGTCCCTCGGTTTGGCTGGACAGGCATGGTTGTTATGGGGCAACATACATTCACCATGCTGTTTGCCTCAGCATCTCCAATTTGTGTAGAAACCTATACTATATTGTTTCCATAGTTTTCCATGAAGCGAATATAGATGTAAGTGAGAAGATGGATCTAGACGTGTAACATCCTTTCTTATGTGTTACAGCTTGTACAGAGTATTTTGTTATCTTATTTATATATACTTATTTAGTATTTTTCAGTAGTATGATTAGCTGGTGAAAATTATTAGTGCCCCCCCATTTTTGACTGTGTATCTTCTGTGCCCCCCCTATATATTGATCATAGAGTCACCACTGGGGACGTGTATAGAGGCTGTGCACCAACCGATCACGCAAATTGGGGCCACACCGGTATGTAACAGAGGGACGATCAGGTATGGATGACCCGATATCTGGATAGGACTGAAGAATGGACCAGTGATTCTGCAAAATCTCACGGACCTGTCGGTGAGCTTTATCAAATGTGGCTATAATCCGAGGGGTAGAGTCAACTTTGGTCCTGATGTTTGGGACCAATAGTTCGCTCCGGTTAGCACTCATTGCATGTTGATATGCCTTTTTCAATGTGTGCTGCGGATACCCCCGATATACAAATCTTGATCTTAAATCAGATGCCGCTGCCTTGAACTCACCCAATGCAGATTCCTCCTGGCCCTGAGGTACTGCCCTTTCGGAATGCCACTTTTCAGGGCCAGGGGGTGTCCGCTCTCCCAATGCAGGAGACTATTAGTGGACGTTTGTTTTCTAAAGAGTTTAGTGGTAATTCTCCTGTCCCTACCTATTGAAATAGTAAGATCCAGGAAGGCAATCTGGCTCTCGTGCATCTCTGATGTAAAAAATAGGCCCAATTGGTTAATATTTAGGGTTTCCACAAATTGCATAAACCTAGTTCTGGTGCCATTCCACAGTATCAGCACGTCATCTATATATCTAATCCACAGTTGGATACAAGATGTATACTGCTCCATCATATCAGCGAACACGACTTCCTTCTCCCACCAGCCCGGGTAGAGGTTTGCGAAAGTGGGGGCACAAGGGCTGCCCATCGCAACCTCCCTGAGCTGTGGTAGATGCGTTGGTCAAAGAGGAAGATGTTCCGCGTCAGGACAAATCTCAAAAGTTGCTTTAGGAAGGCGTTATGGCGGCGACAATGTTCCGCTCTCTGTTGGAGGAAGGGCTCTACAGCCTCACACCCCATTTCGTGGGGTATAGAGGTGTACAGGGCCTCTACATCCAAACTTGCCAGCCATACGCCCTCATCACAATAAATACCATCCAGCCACTGTAGCACATCTATAGTGTCACGGGCATAGGATGGCAGGCTAACTACAAATGAACGTAAAATAGTATCCACATACGTACTAATATTTGCAGTGAGGCTGCCAATGCCCGAGACAATGGGTCTGCCCTTCAATTGAGTCCCTTGTTTATGTAGCTTGGGCAGACTGTAAAATGTAGCAAGTGCCTTGCTAATAAGTCTATCCTCATATTCATTATTTAGCAGTGTCATAAGTTGGGTCCTGTACACAGGTGTGGGATCCGTGACAAGGACAGTATAGGTGTTCCTATCTTACAGGAGTCTAAGGCACATTATGCAGACATCCCAACCTGCAAAAACTCATTTCAGGGAGGTGCACTTCTCATTTCAGGGAGGTTTTCTTTTTTTTTTCTTTCACGAACTTTTTATTACATTTTCCAGACATATGCAGTATCTGCACACTTTGCTCTATGGTGTGGAGGACTGGGCTCATTACCCTGCCCCAAATTATCATATTTATGTATATGATTAAAGGGATTCTGTCACCACCTATAAGCCCTGTGAGCTAAACATATGCTCATGTCCAGGCTAGCATTCTGATTTCTAAGGTGGCCTTATAAAAGCTATTTGTGGCTTTATTCTACGGAAAAACAGGTTTTACTAACCTGTCAATCATTGAATTAAGGTGCCCAAGCAGGGGAGGTCTGTGGATGCATGGTGCCCAGCTGCACGCATCGCCGTTCGTGCCCAGCGCCGCCTTCTACTCCTCAGTGCCGCCTCTCCCTCCCTCCATCCCCCACCTCCCGCTTTGAGATCCTGTGCGTGCGCACAGGCTCAG
Source organism: Bufo bufo (assembly GCF_905171765.1). Classification (NCBI taxonomy): domain Eukaryota; kingdom Metazoa; phylum Chordata; class Amphibia; order Anura; family Bufonidae; genus Bufo; species Bufo bufo. The sequence continues at coordinate 13,432 of NW_024400967.1, forward strand.
CCTGACAAGCCGTTGCGGACTGCTGGCATCGGCTTCTTCTTGCACTGTGCGCACGCGCCGAGAAGGGGACACTGCTACAGGTTGCCGGAAAGGTTTACTGCGAGTAAACTAGAGATGGGAAGTTCGGATCTTTCACATGAATCGGTTCATTCGCTGAGCTGAGAAGAAGCAAGTGAACCGAAGCTTAGGTTGCGCAATGCGCTTGCGCGGATGCTTGGATTCACTTGCTGACTCGCTGAGTCGGCTCTTGGTCTGAGTCAGGAAGTTTATTCTTTAAAACCCTGTGTGTAATTATCTAACTGTAGGAAAAAACAAGGGGGGGGGGGGGGGGGGGGGG
>NW_024400968.1:0-13645 GCF_905171765.1 Bufo bufo
GCATCAAAACCTGCATTGAAATCTGCTTGTAACACAGTAGAACTTCTCAGTAGTTTATGGTGTGAACTTTCTTGTAAATTTTAGGCTAAAAAGTTTATTGATGTGTGTACTCACCCTTAGGCTTCATGCACACGACTGTATGTATTTCACGGACCCATTGATTTCAGTGGGTCCTTTGCATTTTAGGGCTAAGTATAGGACATGTTATATCTTTTTGTGTAACAGACATACGGATGTGGAAAGCACACGCATCACCCGTGTGTTCCACAAATTGCACTAAATGGGTCTGTAGAAAAAATGGGGATGGCATGTGGATCTCACCCACAATTTGGGTACCGCAGAAAAGGTACGGTTCTGCGTGAGGCCTTAAGCGCATTTTCACACAGCATGTCATTTTGCAGTGTAGGTTTTCTGTGGGACCATGGCAGATATCCAAGGCTGATCTTTGGAATTCTATGGTTTGCACCCACAGATTATTCCCATTCATTAGAACTAATCAGAGGTGTTGCTAGGGTCTCAAAAGATCTGGGGCCCAAGCCCCAATGAATATGCCGCAGTTCGTCCCCCCCTCCAACCACACACCACATTTTGCTGTACTTGCTATACAGCAGCACATACCTGTCACATCCAGTGCCTCCCAGGTGACATCTCCTCTGATGTAGATCTCTGTCATCATCTTCTCCATTTGGTCCGTACAACTTCTCTTAGCCGCCTTGTCTCTGCAGAGTGTGCCACACAGATATCTTAGCTTCTTCACATTTCTATCATCATTTCCCAACCTGGATGTTATCCTGCTGCTCGCTGTGCTCTCCAATACCCCCAAACACTATCCTGAAGAACAATGAGTGCCCCCAAAGTAATAGTGCTCCTCATAGCCCCACCAATAGTAATTCCCTTCTAGAATGCCCTTATTAGTAATACTGCCCCATACAGTGCCCCAACAGTGATATTGCTCCCCAAGAATGCCCTCATTAGTAATACTGCCCCCTACAGTGCCCCCAACAATGATAACGCTCCCCAAGAGTATCCCCATTAGTAGAAGAGCCCTCCAGTATTAATAATACCCTCACAGAGCCCCCAGTAGAAATAAGGCCCCCTATTCCCCAAGAGGTAATAAAGTTATCTACAGACCCCTCAGTAGTAATGAGGCCCCCCATAGTGCTCTTAGTAGAAATAAGGCAGATCTATAAGTCACTTCTATAGAGCCCCCAGAAGTAATAAGAACATCTATAATGTCCCCTGGATTTGCAGTGCCCCCTGTAGTTATATTCCTCTCTCCACAATACCGTCCCATGTAAATAACATACACCATCTCTCCTGCCCCCTCCAAAATATAGTCCTATGTAAATAACATCACTCCCCTCCCTTCAGCCCCTCCAACATACAGTCCCACATAAATAATACTATTTCCCTCCCTCCGCCATAGAGTCCCATGTGAATAACATCACACCCTCTCTCCAGCCCCCTCCAATATACAGTCCCATGTAAATAACATCCGTCTCTTTCTTCAGCCCCTTCCAAAATACAGTCCTATGTAAATAACATAACCTCCTCCCTAGCCATCTTCAATATACAGTCCTAAGTAAATAATATCACCCTCTCCAACATGCAATCCCATGTAAACATCACACTCTCAACATTCAGTCCCATGTAAATAACATCATTCTCCCCACCAGCCACCTTCAACATACAGTCCCATGTAAATAACATCACTCCCTCCCTCAGAACCCTGTAACATTCAGTCCCATGTAAATAATATCACTGTCTCCCCCAGGCCCCTCCGACATACAGTCCCATGTAAATAACATCACTCCCTCCCATAGCTGCCTCCAATATACAGTCCCATGTAAATAAAATAATCCCCTCCCACAGCCACCATCAACATACAGTCCCATGTAAATAACATCACTGCCTCCCCCAGCCCCCTCCAACATACAGTCCCATGTAAATAACATCCCTCCCTTCAGCCCTAACATACAGTCCCAGTTAAATAACCACAACTCTCAGCATTGCTTTGCATCTCCCTTCACTTACCTCTCCTCATGTAGCAGACATCACCACACCTTCTTCCCCCAGCACTTCTCCTCTTCACTGTGGTCCTCTCCTTCACTGGTCACATGATGGAGACCTCATTGCAGGTCCTTCTCAACCACTGCCTGTTTTACTGGTCACATGGCCTGTGATGTCACCACAGGTCCTTCAGCTCTTCCAGTGCATTAGATTCAATTGTATTGCCCTCCTGAGGACAGCAATAGTGATGAGCGGCAGGGGTCATATTCGAATTCGCGATATTTCGCAAATATTTTGTAGAATATTTGTCGAATACTCTCAAATTCGAATATTTGTTATATTCTATGATTTTTTTACTCGAAAAATCGGCAAGGTAATGATCGTGTAATATGCGAATTTAAGTAATGCAAATTTTTCAACTTACAACTATTAGACAAAGAAGATTATAGCACTATATTAGCTAAATTGCTCTATATTGTTTGTTTTTTTCGAATATTTGCTATATTGCTATAACTTAGTTTTTTTCGAATATTCGTAATATTCTAAAACAAGAATATATAGCAATATAGCGAATATTCGAAAAAAAACTAATATAGAGCAATTTAGCTAATATAGTGCTATAATCTTCTTTGTCTAATAGTTGTAATTTTTTTTCATCTAAATTTCAGATTGGAAAAAAATGACAACTATGAAAAAAAAAAGATTATAGCACTATATTAGCTAAATTGCTCTATATTCGGGTTTTTTTTCCGAATATTCGCTATATTGCTATAACTTCGTTTTTTCGAATATTCAGAATATTCTAAAACAAGAATATATAGCAATATAGCGAATATTCGAAAAAAAAAATGACTATAGAGCAATTTAGCTAATATAGTGCTATAATCTTTTATTTTATAGTTGTCATTTTTTTCCAATCTGAACTCCAGATGAGAAAAAATGAGAAAAAAATTACAACTATTAGACAAAGAAGATTATAGCACTGTATTAGCTAAATTGCTCTATATTCGTTTTTTTTCGAATATTCGCTATATTGTTATATATTCTTGTTTTAGAATATTACGAATATTCGAAAAAACGAAGTTATAGCAATATAGCGAATATTCGGAAAAAAAAACGAATATAGAGCAATTTAGCTAATATAGTGCTATAATCTTCTTTGTCTAATAGTTGTAAGTTAAAAAATTCGCAATAAAAATTTGCATTACGAAAAATCGCATTACGAAAATTCGCAAACAACACTACTCCTAAAGTCAAATATACTGCAGCCTTCACATTGGCCCACAAGCTAGAAGCAGGGCGGGATCATGTGTACTGATTAAAAAAACAAAACGAATATTCAAAATTACGAATATATATCACTATATTCGATATTCGCAATAAAAATTCAAAATTGGAATATTCGTGATCAATACTAGACAGCAATACAGTTGTATCTAGCTGACAGGCAGGACATTCGGGGCCTGGGACAAAACATCAGGGGCTCAGGCCACAAATGTTTTAAACTAGCAATGCACCTAATCCATGTGAACTCCACACAGTTTCCAAATGAAAACCATGCCCCAAGAATTCATATTTCAGTTATTTTTTCACACATTGAAAAAAGAGAGGTGTTTTGTATGTGTTTTTATGCAGATATAGCCTAAATGTTTGGATGCAAATACTGAACAATAAGAAAAAACACAATGATAAAAATACTAAATTATTTCTGGATGTTCGGCAGTTATTAGAATTTAAACATTAGTCCAGTTCATGAATAATTTACAGTACATCTTCTTCGAGCTTGTTGCAAGTCCTCTACATTGCTTGTTTTTCAGCCAATTCATAGGGCAAATAGAAACATCAAGGCTTGCTAAAAATCTCTTTTAACAACGAGTCAAGTTTTTCAACATTCAAGTTGATTTAATAAAAAGATATAGATTAAAAAAATAAATAAAATATATATATATATATATATATATATATATATATACATACACTCACCTAAAGAATTATTAGGATCACCATACTAATACGGTGTTGGACCCCCTTTTGCCTTCAGAACTGCCTTAATTCTACGTGGCATTGATTCAACAAGGTGCTGATAGCATTCTTTAGAAATGTTGGCCCATATTGATAGGATAGCATCTTGCAGTTGATGGAGATTTGAGGGATGCACATCCAGGGCACGAAGCTCCCGTTCCACCACATCCCAAAGATGCTCTATTGGGTTGAGATCTGGTGACTGTGGGGGCCATTTTAGTACAGTGAACTCATTGTCATGTTCAAGAAACCGATTTGAAATGATTTAAGCTTTGTGACATGGTGCATTATCCTGCTGGAAGTAGCCATCAGAGGATGGATACATGTTCTCATTCTGTTTACGCCAAATTCGGACTCTACCATTTGAATGTCTCAACAGAAATCGAGACTCATCAGACCAGGCAACATTTTTCCAGTCTTCAACAGTCAAATTTTGGTGAGCTTGTGCAAATTGTAGCGTCTTTTTCCTATTTGTAGTGGAGATGAGTGGTACCCGGTGGGGTCTTCTGCTGTTGTAGCCCATCCGCCTCAAGGTTGTGCGTGTTGTGGCTTCACAAATGCTTTGCTGCATACCTCGGTTGTAACGAGTGGTTATTTCAGTCAACGTTGCTCTTCTATTAACTTGAATCAGTCGGCCCATTCTCCTCTGACTTCTAGCATCCACAAGGCATTTTTGCCCACAGGACTGCCGCATACTGGATGTTTTTCCCTTTTCACACCATTCTTTGTAAACCCTAGAAATGGTTGTGCGTGAAAATCCCAGTAACTGAGCAGATTGTGAAATACTTAGACCAGCCCGTCTGGCACCAACAACCATGCCACGCTCAAAATGGCTTAAATCACCTTTCTTTCCCATTCTCACATTCAGTTTGGAGTTCAGGAGATTGTCTTAACCAGGACCACACCCCTAAATGCATTGAAGCAACTGCCATGTGATTGGTTGACTAGATAATTGCATTAATGAGAAATAGAACAGGTGTTCCTAATAATTATTTAGGTGAGTGTATATATATATATATATATATATATATATATATATACAAACGGAGAATACAAATGTGATCACACGCTATATCCAGCATTCTGCCCTGCCTCCATGCTGGATAAGACATTGGTGTACATTTTGGCCAAAGCGTAATAAGCCACTCACCGCGTCAAGGTTGCCTCCATTTGAGTGGTCCCTAACACTAGTTCCTACCTGTTCATGGGCCATGACAGCCACACAAAATCCAGGGAATGCAGGTCAGCGTGCACGCCAAGCACACTCTGCTTTTAACCCCGTCCGGTGCCATTACAGCTTTCACCGGATCCAGGGATGCAAGTACCAACATGCACGCTGAGCCCACCATATACTTCTCCTGGAGCCAAATGGCCACTGGTAGGTTCTATATAAGCAGACTCAGTTTTATACTGACTTTAAAACCAGCCTCCAGGACAGATTGACTGGTCAGGTGTGCATGACTCAAAGGAGATCGCCACGCCTCCAATACATACTACAAAGAAAATATTTTGGGAACTGAGTCAGCACAACCTGTATATAGGTGCAGATCACTATGGCGAAATACATATACAAATGGAAAATACAAATGTGATCGCACTCTATATCCAGCATTCTGCCCTGCCTCCATGCTGGATGAGACATTGGTGTACATTTTGGCCAAAGCGTAATAAGCCACTCACCGCGTCAAGGTTTCCTCCATTTAGTGGTCCCTAACACTAATTCCTACCTGTTCATGGGCCATGACAGCCACACAAAATCCAGGGAATGCAGGTCAGCGTGCACGCCAAGCACACTCTGCTTTTAATGCCGTCCGGTGCCATTACAGCTTTCATCGGATCCAGGGATGCAAGTACCAACATGCACGCTGAGCCCACCATATACTTCTCCTGGAGCCAAATGGCCACTGGTAGGTTCTATATAAGCAGACTCAGTTTTATACTGACTTTAAAACCAGCCTCCAGGACAGATTGACTGGTCAGGTGTGCATGACTCAAAGGAGATCGCCACGCCTCCAATACATACTACAAAGAAAAATTTTTGGGAATTGAGTCAGCACAACCTGTATATAGGTGCAGATCACTATGGCGAAATACATATACAAACGGAGAATGCAAATGTGATCGCACTCTATATCCAGCATTCTGCCCTGACTCCATACTGGATGAGACATTGGTGTACATTTTGGCCAAAGCGTAATAAGCCATATCCACTGTATATATATATATATATACAGTGGATATAAAAATATACGTATACAGTATATGTATACAGTGGATATAAAAAGTCTACACACCTCTGTTAAAATGTCAGATTTCTGTGCTGTAAAAAAATGAGACAAAGATAAATCATTTCAGAACTTTTTGTGACCTATAAACTGTACCACTCAATTGAAAAACAAACTGAAATCTTTTAGGTGGAGGGAAGAAAACAAAAAAAATCTAAAATAATGTGGTTGCATAAGTATGCACACCCTCTTATAACTGGGGATGTAGCTGTGTTCAGAATTAATCAATCATATTCAAAATCATGTTAAATAGGAGTCAGCATACACCTGCCATCATTTAAAGTGTCTCTGATTAACCCCAAATAAAGTTCAGCTGCTCTAGTTGGTCTTTCCTGAAATTTTCTTAGTCACATCCCACAGCAAAAGCCATGGTCCACAGAGAGCTTCCAAAGCATCAGAGGGATCTTATTGTTTAAAGGTATCAGTCAGGAGAAGGGTACAAAAGAATTTTCAAGGCATTAGATATACCATGGAACACAATGAGGACAGTCATCATCATGTGGAGAAAATATGGCACAACAGTGACATTACCAAGAACTGGATGTCCCTGCAATATTGATGAAAAGACGAGAAGAAAATTGGTCTGGGAGGCTACCAAGAGGCCTACAGCAACATTAAAGGAGCTGCATGAATATTTGGCAAGTACTGGCTGTGTGGTACATGTGACAACAATCTCCCATATTCTTCATATGGCTGGGCTATGGGGTAGAGTGGCAAGAGGAAAGCCTTTTCTTACGAAGAAAAACATCCAAGCCAGGCTACATTTTGCCAAAACACACCTGAAGTCTCCCATAAGCATGTGGGGAAAGGTTTTATGATCTGATGAAACCAAGGTTAAACTTTTTGGCCATAATTCCAAAAGATATGTTTGGCGCAAAAACAACACTGCACATCACCAAAAGAACACCATACCCACAGTTAAGCATGGTGGTGGCAGCATCATGCTTTAGGGCTGTTTTTCTTCAGCTGTAACTGGGGCCTTAGTTAAGCTAGAGGGAATTATGAACCGTTCCAAATACCAGTCATTATTGGCACAAAACCTTCAGGCTTCTGCTAGAAAGCTGAACATGAAGAGGAACTTTATCTTTCAGCATGACAACGACCCAAAGCATACATCCAAATCAACAAAGAATGGCTTCACCAGAAGATTAACGTTTTAGAATGGCCCAGCCAGAGCCCAGACCTGAATCTGATTGAAAATCTGTGGGGTGATCTGAAGAGGGCTGTGCACAGGAGATGCCCACGCAATCTGACAGATTTGGAGTGTTTTTGCCAAGAAGAGTGGGCAAATCTTGCCAAGTCAAAATGTGCCATGCTGATAGACTCATACCCAAAAAGACTGAGTGCTGTAATAAAATCAAAAGGTGCTTCAACAAAGTATTAGTTTAAGGGTGTGCACACTTATGCAACCATACTATATTATTTTTATATTTTTTATTCCCTCTACCTAAAAGATTTCAATTTGTTTTTCAATTGAGTTGTACAGTTTATAGGTCACATTAAAGGTGGAAAAAGTTCTGAAATGATTTATCTTTGTCTCATTTTTTTGCATCACAGAATATATATATACCCTCTTCACATTCCAGCAATTCCAGCATGCATAGATTTTCTATGTTTACACTTAGCATCATGGCAGGGAAAGTTGTTAAAAGGCAGAGACCCCATTATAACAGTATAGTCCTCCAGCTCCTAAGTTTCAGTATTAATATGTCCTCTGTGATGAATGAACCATAACAATAGAGTGTGAGTCCCATGTAGACCCATGCCTGCTATACTAGCTTTCCCTGAGTCCCTATGGGTTGCTAAGCTGGCTGAAAATCTTTTACCCTTGTGAAATATCTCTGAAACCTTGAACTGACCTGTCAGTACTAGGGATGAGCGAACCCGAACTGTATAGTTCGGGTTCGTACCGAATTTTGGGGTGTCCGTGACACGGACCCGAACCCGAACCCGAACATTTTCGTAAAAGTCCGGGTTCGGTGTTCGGCGCTTTCTTGGCGCTTTTTGAAAGGCTGCAAAGCAGCCAATCAACAAGCGTCACACTACTTACCCCAAGAGGCCATCACAGCCATGCCTACTATTGGCATGGCTGTGATTGGCCAGTGCAGCATGTGACCCAGCCTCTATTTAAGCTGCAGTCACGTAGCGCCGCACGTCACTCTGCTCTGATCAGTGTAGGGATAGGATGCAGCTGCTGCTGTTAGGGCGAGATTAGGCAGGGATTTATTTACTGAAGTGATCGATATGCAGCTGTGTATCATACAACCTCTGCTATTCAATTGCTCACTGTTTTAAGGCTGCCCAGAGCGTTTTTCAGTCACTTTTTTCTGGGGTGATCGGCGGCCATTTTGTGTCTTGTGGTGCGCCAGCACAAGCTGCCACCAAGTCCATTTTTAACCATCAATAGTGTGTTTTTTTTTTTTTTTTGCTATATCCTACATCAGGGGCTTGGCTGTGCTTGCTATTTTATTGAGGGGTAAAAATACAATTGCCAAAATAGCAGTACCCTAAATCTGGTGTTTCAGCTGTGGCTAGCCAATTGTAATACTGTCTGCTGTCTGCCGAAGCACTGTTTTTGTTCCGGGTTGAATACAATTCCCAACTTAGCAATTCCCTAAATCAGTGGTTTCTGCTCTATCAGGCCAAGGTTAAATCTATCCATAAAAGGGTATATTAGATTGAAGGTGCGGATAGGGTCATCCTCAATAACTTCACACGCTACCGTGCATTTCCAAGTCTAATTCTGTTTGTAAAAGGGATACCTGTCATCCAGGGCCTAAATACTAGGCCTACAATTTATATTCAGCTAAATCTGTCCTTACTGCTGTGCCTGTATTAGTGTAATACGGTACCTAAATAGATAGCCAGATAGTGTTAGGTACCTGTAAAAAAAGGCCTGAATTTGAATTCAATGCATTGGGCCAAATATTTTTTTTCTTATTGTGGTGAACGGTAACAATGAGGAAAACATCTAGTAAGGGACGCAGATGCGGACATGGTCGTGGTGGTGTTAGTGGACCCTCTGGTGCTGGGAGAGGACGTGGCCGTTCTGCCACAGCCACACGTCCTAGTGAACCAACTACCTCAGGTCCCAGTAGCCGCCAGAATTTACAGTGATATTTTGTGGGGCCCAATGCCGTTCTAAAGATGGTAAGGCCTGAGCAGGTACAGGCATTAGTCAATTGGGTGGCTGACAGTGGATCCAGCACGTTCACATTATCTCCCACCCAGTCTTCTGCAGAAAGCGCATAGATAGCGCATGAAAACCAAGCCCATCAGTCTGTCACATCACCCCCATGCATATCAGGGAAACTGTCTGAGCCTCAAGTTATGCAGCAGTCTCTTATACTGTTTGAAGACTCTGCTGGCAGGGTTTCCCAAGGGCATCCACCTAGCCCTTCCCCAGGTGTGGAAGAGATAGAATGCACTAACGCACAACCACTTATGTTTCCTAATGATGAGGACATGGGAATACCACCTCAGCACGTCTCTGATGATGACAAAACACAGGTGCCAACTGCAGCGTCTTTCTGCAGTGTGCAGACTGAACAGGAGGTCAGGGAGGAAGACTGGGTGGAATACGATGCAGGGGACGAGGAGGTCCTAGACCCCACATGGAATGAAGGTCGTGCCACTGACTTTTAGAATTCGGAGGAAGAGGCAGTGGTGAGACCGAGCCAACAGCGTAGCAAAAGAGGGAGCAGTGGGCAAAAGCAGAACACCCGCCGCCGTCTGCTACTGGCCACCGCCATCTGGGACCGAGCACCCCAAAGGCAGCTTCAAGGAGTTCCCTGGCGTGGCAGTTCTTCAAACATTGTGCTGACGACAAGACCCGAGTGGTTTGCACGCTGTGCCATCAGAGCCTGAAGCGAGGCATTAATGTTCTGAACCTTAGCACAACTTGCATGACCAGGCACCTGCATGCAAAGCATGAACTGCAGTGGAGTAAACACCTTAAAAACAAGGAACTCACTCAGGCTCCCCCTGCTATCTCTTCTGCTGCTGCCGCCTCGGCCTCTTCCCCCGCCTCTGGAGGAACGTTGGCACCTGCCACCCAGCAAACAGAGGATGTACCACCAACACCACCACCTCCGTCACCAAGCATCTCAACCATGTCACACGGCAGCATCCAGCTCTCCATCTCACAAACATTTGAGAGAAAGTGTAAATTCCCACCTAGCCACCCTCGATCCCTGGCCCTGAATGCCAGCATTTTTAAACTACTGGCCTATGAAATGCTGTCATTCAGGCTGGTGGACACAGACAGCTTAAAACAGCTCATGTCGCTTGCTGTCCCACAGTATGTTGTTCCCAGCCGCCACTACTTCTCCAAGAGAGACGTGACTTCCCTGCACAACCGAGTATCCGATAAAATCAAGTGTGCACTGCGCAACGCCATCTGTGGCAAAGTCCACCTAACCACAGATACGTGGACCAGTAAGCACGGCCAGGGACGCTATATCTCCCTAACTGCACACTGGGTAAATGTAGTGGCGGCTGGGCCCCAGGCGAAGAGCTGTTTGGCGCACGTCCTTTTGCCGCCAAGGATTGCAGGGCAACATTCTTTGCCTCCTGTTGCCTCCTCCTCCTACTCGGCTTCCTCCTCCTCTTCTTCCACCTGCTCATCCAGTCAGCCACACACCTTCACCACCAACTTCAGCACAGCCCGGGGTAAACGTCAGCAGCCCATTCTGAAACTCATATGTTTGGGGGACAGGCCCCACACCGCACAGGAGTTGTGGCGGGGTATAGAACAACAGACCGACGAGTGGTTGCTGCCGGTGAGCCTCAAGCCTGGACTGGTGGTGTGCGATAATGGGCTAAATCTCGTTACAGCTCTGGGACTAGCCGGTTTGACGCACATCCCTTGCCTGGCGCATGTGCTGAATTTGGTGGTGCAGAAGTTCATTCACAACTACCCTGACATGTCAGAGCTGCTGCATAAAGTGCGGGCCGTGTGTTCGCGCTTCCGGCGTTCACATCCTGCCGCTGCTCGCCTGTCTGCGCTACAGCGTAACTTCGGCCTTCCCGCTCACCGCCTCATATGCGACGTGCCCACCAGGTGTAACTCCACCTTGCACATGCTGGACAGACTGTGCGAGCAGCAGCAGGCCATAGTGGAGTTTCAGCTGCAGCACGCACGGGTCAGTCGCACTGCGGAACAGCACCACTTCACCACCAATGACTGGGCCTCCATGCGAGACCTGTGTGCCCTGTTGCGCTGTTTCGAGTACTCCACCAACATGGCCAGTGGCGATGACGCCGTTATCAGCGTTACAATACCACTTCTATGTCTCCTTGAGAAAACACTTAGGGCGATGATGGAAGAGGAGGTGGCCCAGGAGGAGGGGGAGGAGGAGGAGGAAGAGGTGTCATTTTTAACACTTTCAGGCCAGTCGCTTCGAAGTGACTCAGAGGGAGTTTTTTTGCAACAGCAGAGGCCAGGTACAAATGTGGCCAGACAGGGCCCACTACTGGAGGACGAGGAGGACGAGGATGAGGAGGAGGTGGAGGAGGATGAGGATGAAGCATGTTCACAGCGGGGTGGCACCCAATGCAGCTCGGGCACATTACTGGTGCGTGGCAGGACGATGACGATACGCCTCCCACAGAGGACAGCTTGTCCTTACCTCTGGGGAGCCTGGCACACATGAGCGACTACATGCTGCAGTGCCTGCGCAACGACAGCAGAGTTGCCCACATTTTAACGTGTGCGGACTACTGGGTTGCCACCCTGCTGGATCCCCGGTACAAAGACAATGTGCCCACCTTACTTCCTGCACTGGAGCGTGATAGGAACATGCGTGAGTACAAGCGCACATTGGTAGACGCGCTACTGAGAGCATTCCCAAATGTCACTGGGGAACAAGTGGAAGCCCAAGGCGAAGGCAGAGGAGGAGAAAGAGGTCGCCAATGCAGCTGTGTCACGGCCAGCTCCTCTGAGGGCAGGGTTAGCATGGCAGAGATGTGGAAAAGTTTTGTCACCACGCCACAGCTAACTGCACCACCACCTGATACGGAACGTGTTAGCAGGAGGCAACATTTCACTAACATGGTGGAACAGTACCGGTGCACACCCCTCCACGTACTGACTGATGGTTCAGCCCCATTCAACTTCTGGGTCTCCAAATTGTCCACGTGGCCAAAGCTAGCCTTTTATGCCTTGGAGGTGCTGGCCTGCCCGGCGGCCAGCGTTTTGTCTGAACGTGCATTCAGCACGGCAGGGGGCGTCATTACAGACAAACGCAGCCGCCTGTCTACAGCCAATGTGGACAAGCTGACGTTCATAAAAATAAACCAGGCATGGATCCCACAGGACCTGTCTATCCCTTGTGCAGATTGGACATTTATAACTACCTCCCCTTAACCACATATTATTGTACTCCAGGGTACTTCCTCATTCAATCCTATATTTATTTTCATTTTACCATTATATTGCGGGGCAACCCAAAGTTGAATGAACCTCTCCTCTGTCTGGGTGCTGGGGCCTAAAAATATCTGACAGTGGCCTGTTCCAGTGTTGGGTGACATGAAGCCTGATTATCTGCTATGACATGAAACCTGATTCTCTGCTATGGGACCTCTCTCCTCTGTCTGGGTGCCGGGGCCTAAATATCTGACAATGGACTGTTCCAGTTTTGGCTGACGTGAAGCCTGATTCTCTGCTATGACATGAAGCCTGATTCTCTGCTGACAAGAAGCCTGAATCTCTACTATGGGACCTCTCTCTCTGTCTGGGTGCCGGGGCCTAAATATCTGACAATGGACTGTTCCAGTTTTGGCTGACGTGAAGCCTGATTCTCTGCTATGACATGAAGCCTGAGTCTCTGCTATGGGACCTCTCTCCTCTGTCTGGGTGCCGGAGCCTAAATATCTGACAATGGACTGTTCCAGTTTTGGGTGACGTGAAGCCTGATTCTCTGCTATGACATGAAGCCTGATTCTCTGCTATGGGACCTCTCTCCTCTGTCTGGGTGCCGGGGCCTAAAAATATCTGACAGTGGCCTGTTCCAGTGTTGGGTGACATGAAGCCTGATTCTCTGCTATGACATGAAGCCTGATTCTCTTCTATGACATGAAGCCTGATTCTCTGCTATGACATGAAGCCTGATTCTCTGCAATGGGACCTCTCTCCTCTGTCTGGGTGCCGGGGTCTAAATATCTGACAGTGGCCTGTTCCAGTGGTGGGTGACATGAAGCCTGATTCTCTGCTTTGGGACCTCTCTCCAATTGATATTGGTTAATTTTTATTTATTTTATTTTTATTTTTATTCATTTCCCTATCCACATTTGTTTTCAGGGGATTTAACGACATTTTGCTGCCTTTT
>NW_024400969.1:0-13331 GCF_905171765.1 Bufo bufo
CGTCCAAGTACGGTAGCAGAAAAACACCCCTGGAACGAAGTAAGGCCAAAACCGGGGACAGGTCCTTGGTGAACACCCGGGGGGCAGTTGCCAGCCCAAAGGGAAGGGCGACAAACTGGAAGTGGAGGTCCCCCACGGCGAATCGGAGGAAGCGATGGTGACACCGGGCTACCGGAACATGGAGGTAGGCATCCTGTATATCGATGGAAGACATGAAATCTCCCTGCTCCAGGGAAGCCACCGCGGAACGGAGGGACTCCATCCGAAAGCGTCGAAGGAGGAGAAGACGGTTGAGCTTTTTGAGGTCCAAAATGGGCCGCACCGAACCTCCCTTCTTGGGAACTACAAAGAGGTTCGAGTAGAACCCTTGGAACCTTTCCTCTAGAGGAACGGGGGTAATCACCCCCCTGTCCAGTAATGCTTGAACGGCCGCGGAGAACGCAGCCGCGCTTTTCGGGTCCCGCGGCGGGCGGGAGCGAAAGAACCGATCTGGAGGGAAGGATGCAAATTCGATTTTGTATCCGGAGGACACAATTTCGAGGGCCCAGGCGTCGGAGACGTGAGCCATCCAGACGTCCCTGAAAAGGAGGAGCCGGCCCCCCACCCGGGTGGGTGGGGGCGCGCCTTCAGGCAGAGGACTGCTTTGCTGCGGGTGTGCGGGCAGCCTGCGGCTTGCGCCAGGAGGGCTGGGCCCGAAAAAAAGGCTTCCTACGCTTGTCCTGGGGAGGAGCCGAAGCGGCAGCTGTGGTGGGAGCCCCAGAGGCCCTGCGGGAGGACCGAAAACGAGACGCACCAGGGCGTCCGCGGGGGGCGCCCCTTGCTTGGGGTTGAGGAAGATGGGTGCTTTTACCACCCGTGGCCTCCGAAATAAGTTCGTCTAGGCGGACCCCGAAAAGGCGGGAACCCGCAAACGGTAGCCCCGCCAAGGAACGTTTGGAGGCAGCGTCCGCTTTCCAAACCTTCAGCCAGAGCTCCCTCCTGACGGAAACTGCCAGGGCGGAGGAGCGTGCAATAAGGGCTCCCGCATCAAGGGAGGCCTCACAAACAAAATTCCCGGCCCGAATAATAAGCTGGGCCAAGGAACGTAGGTCCTGGATGGGGATGTCCGAGTCCAACTCCTGTTCCAGCTGCGCACCCCAAGCAGAGGCAAAAACCGGTCTGAGAGCAGAACCGGAGGCAGCAAAAATGCCCTTGGAAAGGGTCTCCATGCGACGGTCCTCCGCTGACTGAAGAGAGGACCCGTCGGGAACAGGGATGGCCGTGTTCTTTGACAGCCGGGCCACAGGGGGGTCCACCTTGGGTGGGGAAGACCATGTGGCCATGACATCGGCTGGAAAGGGATCGCAAATGTCCAGCTTCTTGGGGCTGACAAAACGGGCGTCCGGGTGAGCCCAAGCCTTAGACACTACAGAGGAGAAATCAGAGTGGATTGGAAAGACTTTTGAGGCCTGCCTGGGTCTGATAAAGGAGACGCTAGCTGCGTCAGAGCTAGGGGGATCATCCTGCACCTTAAAGGTGTCACGAATATCAGAGATGAGCTGACCCATCGCTGAGGCTAGCTTGGACGGCAGGGCCGAGTCCATTTCCAAATCTGAAACCGCCAATTCACCTTCAGAGAGCGAATCCTTTGGAGAGGAGAGGCTCGTCTGGGTGCGCACGCGTGGCGGGGAGAGTGAGGCCTCAGAGGAGGAGGCTCGCTCTACTCTAAAACGCTTCTGAGAGTGCCTAGCTCGGGAGGGGTCACTAAGAGAGAGTGAACCCGCTGCAGCGGCAGAAGCAGTGGACCCGGAGGGCGCGACAGTCAGAGAGGCGTCCTGCGGGGTAGGTGGCCTGTCTATTAGGCGGCCCACGACATGAGTGAGGCTTTCCACGGCCTGGGACAGGGATCTAGCCCAGTCAGGCGGGTCAGAGGAAGCAGGGAGCGACACAGCGGGCGACTGAGGCTGCGGTGGAGCTCGGCATGCAGTACAGTGCGGATCAGACTGCCCCCGGGGAAAGGGTTCCCTACAAGCAGTACAGGCATGGTACCAAGGCTTGGCGGCTGCAGAAGGGTCTGACATGGTGGAAAAAAGGATGTTGCACTTAAGTGGGAGACCCCAAGAAAAGTGGTGGCACGGAGGGGGTTAACAGTCCTACCAGACCCGGATGATGCAAGTGGCAGCGGTAAGGGAAACAGACTGAGGAGGCTGTGGAGGAGAGGCAGCAGCACGGAGATGAATGGCTTCAGGATCGCACGGCAGAGAGGATTCCACACAGCACTGAGAAGTGGAGCCCGATGAAACCGGAAGTAGTGGAGCGCATGTAGGAAGCTCCGCCCCCCCTCTGCCGCGCTGAAGAAGAAGCAGAGCCGCGCGCGCGGCAAAATGATTTTAACCCCCAAGGATGATGAAGTGCCGGCCTGAAATGGCGCCGTTCAAGTAAGCGGCCCCCGCCGCGCCTGGATGTGGCAGACGGCTTGCTTTTTTCCTGCAGCCATCCCCTGAAGGCAGCGTCCCTGCCAAGGACTTGCCCAGATAAACTCCCCTGCCCGGTAACGGTCCCGATGGGGGGGGGGGGGGGGGGGGCGCACGATGTAGCAGTGGCCATGTAGCAGTGGCCAAGGGGGATGTAGCAGTGGCCATGGGAGCCCAGGAGGCCTGTAGCAGCGGTGGGAGGGAGGAAGGGGAGGCTGGAGCAGCCACTCACCATACGCTGTCTTCGCCCTCAGTCCATCCAGCGGGGGTCGCCCCTTCAGCTCCTGGCACCGCAGTGGCAGGAAGCCGGGGGAGGGACTTGGCGTGCGGACGACCCTGAGCTGGCGGGACGCAGGGGAGCGAGGCTGCCCTGGTCCACCTTGTCTTCTGTGGGGGAGGCGGCAGTGCGGAATTACCGGCACTGGCGCAACTCAACCCCGGGAGAAACAGAGGGGTCTAATGCGCCTCTGTTGTCCCTGTAGGTAGAAAAAAATCGAATTAAAAACAACAAATAACGCAAAAATAAAAAATCATAGGAAAACAACCCTGCATAAGCAGGGGGTGTCTTGCCTCCTTGGACACTAAGCAAAAACTAGCAGTCTCTTCTCCAGGCTGAAGGGTATAGCTGATGGAGGAGGGGCTTACAGCTTTCACTTAGTGTCACGCCTCCTAGAGAGCAGAGCTATACCCCATGGTTTCCTGTGTCCCCCAAGGAATATGGGCGAGAAATTCATATAAATACATAGAAGAGTGAGCGGGGCAGCACTACGCCATGCGCACTAACAAGCTTCAGTCCCTTGCGACCACTGGTAACCACGAAGTACGGTGGTGCTCAGCCAAATGAAGAACCAGTTATAATGTATTCGAAGGAAGAAAAAGATGAAAGCGGCACTCACCACTGTATATCTTCGATTTATTGGATCACAAAATCGAAAACATGTGAGATAGAGCATTGTTTCCCAACCAGTGTGCCTCCAGCTGTTGCAAAACTACAACTCCCAGCATGCCTGCACTGCCAAAGGCTGTCTGGGCATGCTGGGAGTTGTAGTTTTGCAACAGCTGCAGGCACGCTGGTTGGGAAACAGAGAGGACACCGGGCAGACCCCTTCAGCATGAGGCACGCCGAGTAGCTACTCGGCGTGCCTCATGCTGGAGGCGTCCACCCGATGTCCTCTATTTCACATGTTTTCGATTTTGTGATCCAATAAATCGAAGAAATACAGCAGATGTTGAGTGCCGCTTTCATCTTTCTTCATTCAAATATGTTGAAAATTCATATACTTAATCACCGAAAAATAAAAAGAATTTAAATCAACCTCTCCAGAAGTGATGTGATTGGTGTGGTCAGACAACTTTGGGAATAAAACCATGTAGATATTAATTCCTTTGGCGTCCTCCTTCTGAATGTAATTTTTAAGTTTCGTTGATGCACTTCTCTTTAGCCACTCAGTGTTTTTATTTATCTATAATAAGAACACAGAGCGATGTTAAGCAAAATAAAAAAAAAGGGGGGGGGGGGAAGAAACCCAACAAACAGTAGATTATCTGTCCAATCCTACAGATTAATGACATTGGAAGAGATTCCATTTAAATACACAAAGCTTTGTTAGGATAAATTTTTTGTCAGATAAGATTGTAATTCACACACATTGTTCACAATGTGTTGGTGCACTCTAAAGTGTCTATGCACCTTTGCAGATATGCATTTCAAGGCTCTTATGAATGTTTCCTATTAGAGCAAAGGTACAGTCACATAATTCATATAAAATTAGCCATTTTTTTGTACACCAAACTTGTTCAGATGAAAATTGAATAGGAAACAGTCAGTTCATGGTGCCTTAACAAAGGCCATCATGATAAACTGACATGGTTCCATTATACATAACCTTGATATGCAGCTTCATTTGTCACAATTGTATTTCAGTTTTTTGAAAGTCTGTTGCCATCGATCCCAGAGCATGTGTTTTTTTCTAAATCACTCAGATCTCTATGACCGCTCAAGTTCAAGATGTTTTGCGGGTGACCAGTCTGGTGCACTTCTATTCCACAAATACACCTTATAATTCCGACCTTACAGAATCCTGTTTGCCATTATGGCATGGGAAACAGCAAATATGTTTTTCATCACAAACATTGTATAGACAAGAATACATTAACTTATCTTGTATTATAAAGTATATTAAACAAGAAACTGTCCATACCTGAAAATCTGGAAATGTGAGTAAGTGGTACACATAAATTTTGGCTGGACAGTCCATTTTTTTTGTAATTTGATACAGTTTCCTGGTTCTGATAAAATTGTGGTCTTCCATCTTTTATGTTTGGGTAAAAAAAAAAAAAAAAAATTACAGTTATAGGTTTGAAACCGTTTCATTCATAGGGTGCCTTCATACAGTGTATTACCAATGCATATATACGTTGGTGGAATCTCAGCCTGGCTGTTAGCATAATAACAGGGGACTACTGAGTCACAGATCTGTAGGACAGGGCAAGTTTATGCCATCATGACAAGGGTCAGGGTGGGATCCCATATGCATATTAGCAAGTCATGCTGTGTGAAGACACCCATAGGGCAGCTCCAGTGAAGTAGCCGCTGTGTGTGAAGACAAAGTTAAAGACTATAGGAGACAGTTATGCAAGCAATAAAATTGACCATGGATTAACTGAGAAGGCTATAACCACAACTAACTATTTCTGCATGTTTAAATTATAGAGCAAGAGGTACCACTTCTAAAAAAGTTATCAAAAGCAGTAATTATAGCATTTATTTTACCATATTAACCAACATCTAAGCAGCCTGTTAAAATACAAAGATTTTTACCTTTTCAATGTCCCCAAACGGTCTTCATTTTACATGTGGACCCACATGTGGATGCAAATAGTAGAACTATAAAGTGTAGAGTAGCACCACCGGACCTCACGACCACACCAGAATGCATCAGCCCGAACCACGACCACAGATCCTCAGCAGTCCAATGAACAGCAAGCAACCAGAGGCATCGGCAGCATTTCCAGTGTTTTTTTTATTGGACCAGCTTCACAGAAAAAAAAAAAAAAAAAAAGACACTGCAACATTTTGGCTAATTTCTTAGCATAAAAGTTGTTCTTGGTGCGTAGAAAAATATAGCAACATATTGGTTAAGAACGTTTCTACTAAGGCCTCTTTCACACTTGCGTTGTCCGGATCCGTCGTGTACTCCATTTGCCGGAATTACACACCGGATCCGGAAAACCGCAAGTGAACTGAAAGCATTTGAAGACGGACCCGTCTTCAAAATGCGTTCAGTGTTACTATGGCACCCAGGACGCTATTAAAGTCCTGGTTGCCATAGTAGTAGTGGGGAGCGGGGGAGCAGCATACTTACCGTCCGTGCGGCTCCCGGGGCGCTCCAGAATGACGTCAGAGCGCCCCATGCGCATGGATGACGTGTCCATGTGATCACATGATCCATGCGCTTGGGGCGCCCTGACGTCACTCTGGAGCACCCCGGGAGCCGCACGGACGGTAAGTATACTGCTCCCCCGCTCCACTTTACCATGGCAAACAGGAAGTTAGCGTCCCGAAAGCCATGGTAACCATTCAGAAAAAGCTAAACGTCGGATCCGGCAATGCGCTGAAACAACCTTTAGCTTTAGGGCCGGATCAATGCCTTTCAATGGGCACTAATTCCGGATCCGGCCTTGCGCCAAGTGTTCAGGATTTTTGGCCGGAGCAAAAAGCGCAGCATGCTGCGGTATTTTCTCCGGCCAAAAAACGTTCCGGTCCGGAACTGAAGACATCCTGATGCATCCTGAACGGATTTCTCTCCATTCAGAATGCATTAGGATAATCCTGATCAGGATTCTTCCGGCATAGAGCCCCGACGACGGAACTCTATGCCGGAAGAAAACAACGCAAGTGTGAAAGAGCCCTAAGAACTTAGCCAAAACATTGCTATATTTTTTCTGAACAATTGCTATGAAGCTGTTCCTATAAAGAATTCACTGGAGATGCTGCTGATGCCTCTGGTTGTCTGCCACATGTAGAGGCAGTGCTTTTGCAAGTAAATGTTGTCCCATGTAGTATAAATCTGTTTCAAGAGGGGTATGACAGAAAAGAGTGCATGGCGAGGAAATGAATTTGTACACAGCACACATGTAGAGAATAGTAGGTAGAAAGGCATGGGCATGCATGATTGTAGTGTGGATTTTGAGTATATTGGGGCAAATTTACTAATATATAAACAAACTTAGACAAGGCAGTCTAAAAATTGACCAAAGGTATCACAGTGCCTCGGAATAGTTGATACCTTTGTGCATATTTGGTCTGCCTTGTGTAACTTTATAACACCAAGATGTTGGCTTAATTAGCACCAAAAACCAACATTTAGGCACAATTTGTAGCATTTTCAGCCACAACTGTTGCCATATAAGGCATAAAACCATATAAATTGAGGCAAGGCATCCAAGGCAAATTTGGGACACATTTTGTGTCTGAATGCTGGCACATTTACCTTTGTAAATCTCCCCAATATGTGATTAAAAAAAAAAAAAAAAGTTACCAAGTTCCAAATAGACAAACGTGCATGATCATGATAGATGCAGAAACACGAGGTGAGTCACTCTAAATTAATTGCTGATAAAAGGGATATGCGCTTTCTAAATCAACCATGTCCACAAATCCAACATAAAGGGTTAGTGGACATTTTACTTTTAGGACGCATCCACACAAATGTATGACTTCAGAGACTTACGTTCCTTTAATGAGGCACACCCTTTTGTCAGCAAATAAAAGTGATGGTAGATTACAAATGCAAAGAAACATTGTAAGCACAAAGCAATTAGCTATAAATGACCAAATAACCAAAAAGCAAACAAAAAAGGTAGAGGGAAGAGCAAAAGAGAAAAGAACAAAAACAATTATTGATATAAAACATAAATCTCAACTTAATCATACAGATATTATAAAATATAAAATAAAACAAGAAGTCAAAAATTAGGTATTATATACCAATACAAATTACTAGCACGTTTACATAAGATTTACCTTGAAGGTATTCTTCTAATTCAATGCACTATAAAAATCAACTGTAAACAAAACAATATTTACTTGTGTTATCTGTCGCTTCTGTACATATCGTCTCTTTTGGGAGATAGCCAAATCCTTTCCAAGGTGACAATTTAATACTTTTCTGCCTATTATTATATAAGGGACCCCAGTATATTCTACAATAGATGCATTATTCACAACTGGTCCATTCCAGTATATTTTGGATGCTGAACTTATTGGACATGCTTTAAAAAAAAAAAAAAAAAATAAAGATTTGGAATAAAATTGTAATTCACTTCACATTCATGAGAATAAAATGCAGTTCACAATTCAAGACAAAATGTAGTATTCATGAATAAGTGATGAAGGAAAACTTTCCTAAAAGGCCCATAACAAATTCAGTTTACAGCACGCCATTTAATTGAACAATAAAACCTTTTACATGTCCTAATAATTGGTCTTCTAAATACAAACCCATCATATATAACATTCAGATGACCAGTTATATCTAAGTATTTAGTTGTGAGATCGTGTCTACTAAATCATTGGCTCTCAGCCCATCATGTATGATCCTCTCTGTTGACCATGTGTCATGTTTACGAAGCCCAGAAACAACCCACTCCCGACTCTGGTCAGTAGAGTTTATGTTGTCTCATTAAACTCACCAAAGCAGTTTTTAAAAAAGAAAATCTAAATCTAGGCATCTAATTTAGGCAGCCTTTGGGGTTTACCTTCATTTCCAAAAAGTTTCTTTTTTTCTAACACAACAAAGTTTGATATGGTGTATTCCTCATAGTCAGCAACAGCTTGCGTGGCACTTTGTAATGAATCAAATCTCTTCAATACATGAGTATCAGTTACATCTGTAAAGTCCTACGGAAGGAATTTTTTAAAAATATGTAGAACATAAAGTAATTTAACTAGTATATTGAAATTTAATAGCTGCAAGAGAATATATGTTAAGGTAATTAGAACTGTTCATATGCGAGAGGATTCCACATAGAGATGACCCCAAGTAAAGTTAAAGAACCAAACAAGTGGGGTAATGTTTCCAGACTCAAGGTCACATGAACACACTGGAGAAATCGGTTTACTAAATTACATCTACATAAAAGGACTGCTTTGAAAGTCATAGTTGAGGCAACATTGTGGGATAACCATTTTAATTTATTCATTTAAAAATTGAGTAATGGGCCCTTAACACAGGTGACAATTGAAAATATCACTGAACAGCATTACTAGGAATGCTCATTAGCAATGATCTTTAAATGAGCAAAATAAAGAAAGAAAATGCTTCATTGTGTAATTGTATCTTTTGTGCTGCACAAAAGATCATTATTTCCCAGTGGCAGATTGTGCCGTGTACACAATATCTCATGCTGGGAGACAGGTCTGTATGTGGAAAAACAATGACATAAGCGATCACCGCACCCCATACTCTGGAGATCAGTTTAAGGGCGGCTTCACACAGGTGTATGTCGCCCATGCGGTGGCCCGCAAATTGCTGGCCACAAGGCACGAGTACATACCGTGTGGAAGCCACAAGGGGATCGCAGCCCCATTTATTTGAATGGGTCCGCGATTCCTCCGTTCCGCAAAAAGATAGAGCATGCTCTATCTTTTTGCGGTGTGGAAGGACAGTAGTGCTTCAGTAGTGTTCCCTTCCGTATCTCAAGATTTGCCGACCTATTGAAATGAATGGGACTGTATGTGATGTGGAAGGGCTACAGACCCGTGCCCGTATATTGCGGATTCGCAAATGCGGTCCACAATATGGGCACGGGAGCCTTACGCCCGTGTGAAGCCGCCCTAAAGACACCAGTCTCCTCCTCAAGCGACCAACAGATTGTTAGGAATTAACACTTCCCTCACAACAATCTAAGTCACCCCATCTAACGGGAACATAAGTAAGCAGTTTTGACAAAAAAAAAAAAAGTATACTGCATCATAATAAATAATTCTCCCTCCCTCTAGCCCTTAAAGCGAATAAAAATTTAAATAAAAAATACTGGCCCATATTTAAAAAGACTAGCGCAACAGTCTAAAAATTCCAAGCTGTTGGCATCAGATGAACTTGAATTAATTAGAGATACTCATTAATTAATGGTGATACATTGGGTGCAAGCTCATGTAACAAAAAATAATTTTTTTAGATCTATTGTTTTAAATTTCTTATATGAGGGTACTTTCACACTTGCGTTGTGATGATCCAGCATATAGTTCAGTCATCGGAACTACCCGCCAGATCTGTCATACCACATGACAACTGAAAGCATTTGTAGATTTATCTTGATCAGTCTCCCAAATGCTTTGCAAGAACGGATCAGTCTCTCCGTTTGCAGACGGATCCGTCCGTAATTTTTATTTCACAGTTCTAAAAGTCTATACATGTGCAGAATGCAACGATAGATTTTTTTTTTTTTTTTTTTAGACGGATCAAGCACAATGCATGTCTATAGGAATTTATGCCGCCGGATCCATCTTTCTGGCATGTTTGGCATTTTTGGACGGAGATAATATTGCAGCATGCTGCCAAAATACCAGTGACTGAGCTGAAGACATCCTGATGCATACTGAACAGATTTCTCTCCATTGAAAATGCATAGGGATGTGACTAGCTTTTTGATGGTATTGAGCCCCGAGGACAGAATTCAATGCCAGAAAATAATAATGCTAATGTGAAAGCACCCTCACTGTAGTACAGCTTTCCGTTTCAATAAAAGACAAGCCATTATTGGTTGTAGTGGGCAATAAGCCTTATGTTTTATAGGTTTGGAAAAGAAAGACTGCTAAACAGTCAGGAGGGCCACCAAATGAATGCACATCCAAAATTTATGTGAAATTATAAAGCAGATTTGGACAAAAATAACACATACATGGAAAAAAAATCATCAAGTATAAGCCATAACCTGAAATCAAGGCTGAAACAGTGGATCCATGTGAGATAAAATACGTCCCACGAGTATTGCCAGTAAGTCCGGCTTCCTCAGGGGTTAGGGCTTACACTTGCTGATTTTCTTTTTTTGCTTGATGCCATGTTATATATCATGTTATTTCATTGACATCCATTCTGTGTAGCCAGGGTACATATTGTATCTCATGATCTTAGACAATTGTGGATCCTGCTTAGGTGCTGGCTATATTCTATGCCAGCACCTGGTCATATTGTATACAATTCTTTTAAAACGTGTTTGTGTGTCAGTGTCGTCTTAATAAACCTGCTTTAAAATTTCTTATTAATTTTTGATGTGCATTCATTTTGTGTCCCTCTGACTGCTTTGCAGTCTATGTTGTTCGGGTCATGGTTGCACTCTGGCTTTCATTACATTGTGTGCCCCCTTGCTTTGGTTTTCTGTATTGTATGCTATATAGGTTTGCCAAATAAAGAAAATTGCTTTAAAAAAAATAATTTGCTTATAATTAAAACATACCATGTCACACTGTTTTTCCAGAATTACATTTTCAGTCTCTGCACGAGTAATGCCACTTTCACCAATTTGATCAGTTTCTTTACCTACAAGAAATAAATTAAAAATAAAGTTAATGATACTGTAAGTATATAAAATTGGCTATTTGCCTCTTGTTCCTGGTAACCCTGCCTCCATGCGCAAGACAGCTGAAGTGACTGAAATATGAGGGATGTCGTTTTTAAACCAAGTTCAGTCGCTGTATTCACAGTGCGCACCCCGCCCATTGGGGAGACGGCACAGACAAGCCAGGATACCTTTCTACTAGGTCATCTAAACTTGGCTTTAGAAAAATACAGCCCCCAACCCCCGAACACATTGGCCTGTCTGTTCTTCTGCTTATCAGTTCATCTGTCTGTGTATGCTCTCCAGAAGGACACAGACAGGCGTTATCTGGCCTGTAATTACCTGCTGAAGTAGCAAACAGCATGAAAGTTTATTACAGGCCAGATAACGCCTGTCTGTGTCCTTCTGGAGAGCATACACAGACAGATGAACTGATAAGCAGAAGAACAGACAGGCCAATGTGTTCGGGGGTTGGGGGCTGTATTTTTCTAAAGCCAAGTTTAGATGACCTAGTAGAAAGGTATCCTGGCTTGTCTGTGCCGTCTCCCCAATGGGCGGGGTGCGCACTGTGAATACAGCGACTGAACTTGGTTTAAAAACGACATCCCTCATATTTCAGTCACTTCACAGCAGATGACATGAAGTTTATTTTGTATTGGCTGCGGAATCGGAGGGAGTATTGCCTAACATGGTTAGGTGTGGCCTAGTGGGGTCAGGCGCCCTAATCCTAGAGTATGGGCACCCTAAGGTAGAGAAGCAAGGCTGGATTAGGACAGCACATTCAGGACACTGCTTCCAAACTAGGGCTAGCCTGTGTCTGCTGTAAGGCCGGAGTCTAGACGCTGTGGTGTATGGGCACATGAGCACACCGGCCATTATGCCATCGGAATCCAGGGGAATTACACAAGTGCCAATGGCACACTGGAATGCACCCGCACCGCCATAGAAACACTGCTGTGCCGTTAAGCTGACATCACCAATTTGAATCCCAGCTAAGGAGCTTACACAGGACTTCCGCTGTTCTGACACAATCATGCTGTTTACTGTCTGCCACCGAGACATGACAAGCAGCGACACAACAACCCCTTAGATAGTTTGTAGTGGTGCATACAGCATACTTACTGCTATCAGACTGTACAGCGAGGAGCACTGGTGTGCTCGGCTCCTCTGGCTCTGCTGGATGGCAACCCCTCTGCTCGGCCATTCTGCTCAAGAACAAAATCTATTGGGTGAATGCACATCAATGTTACCACACAGCAGCTACAAGATACACCCAGCCCCATACACAGAGGCTTACACCCCCCCTTATTGATCTGCCCCCCCTCCCACAGATCTGCACCCTCATGTCCCCAGAATACACCACACACACCCCATAGATCTGCACCCTCATGTCCCCAGAATACACCACATGCCCCCCCCATAGATCTGCACCCCCATGTCCCCAGAATACACCACATGCCCCCCCCCCATAGATCTGCACCCCCATGTCCCCAGAATACACCACATGCCCCCCCCCATAGATCTGCACCCCCATGTCCCCAGAATACACCACATGCCCCCCCCCATAGATCTGCACCCCCATGTCCCCAGAATACACCACATACCCCCCCCCCATAGATCTGCACCCCCATGTCCCCAGAATACACCACATACCCCCCCCCCATAGATCTGCACCCCCATGTCCCCAGAATACACCACATGCCCCCCCCCCCATAGATCTGCACCCCCATGTCCCCAGAATACACCACATGCCCCCCCCATAGATCTGCACCCCCATGTCCCCAGAATACACCACATGCCCCCCCCCATAGATCTGCACCCCCATGTCCCCAGAATACACCACATGCCCCCCCCCATAGATCTGCACCCCATGTCCCCAGAATACACCACATGCCCCCCCATAGATCTGCACCCCCATGTCCCCAGAATACACCACATGCCCCCCCCATAGATCTGCACCCCCATGTCCCCAGAATACACCACATGCCCCCCCATAGATCTGCACCCCCATGTCCCCAGAATACACCACATGCCCCCCCCCATAGATCTGCACCCCCATGTCCCCAGAATACACCACATGCCCCCCCATAGATCTGCACCCCATGGCTCCAGAATACACCACATGCCCCCCCATAGATCTGCACCCCCATGTCCCCAGAATACACCACATGCCCCCCCCATAGATCTGCACCCCATGTCCCCAGAATACACCACATGCCCCCCCCATAGATCTGCACCCCCATGTCCCCAGAATACACTACATGCCCCCCCTTGGAGATTGACCCCCCCCCACAGAGATATGCACCCTCATGGTAC
>NW_024400970.1:0-13308 GCF_905171765.1 Bufo bufo
CAAGCTGACTGCTAATATATCTGGAACGAGCTATCCACCATGCACGGTCACATCTTGCGCTCCCAGGATGCCGGCGCATGGCTCCGAAGTGTGGTCTTTTTTTAACGTGTCCTCTGCTGACAATAGTATTGCCATCTGCAGCCTGTGCTGTCAACGCATAAGGCATAAGTAGCGGTGAGACCAACACTCGCCTAGGGACGACCACCTTAAGAAAGCATCTGGCCTCCCATCACCGAGCCCAGTGGGAGCAACACCGTCAGAACCCACAAAGCCACACTCCTGACGCTCCACGTCCTGCCTCTTCTCCTTCTCCTCTCTCCTCCCATTTGTCCTCCACTCCACTTTCCACCGTGCCGTTGTTGCGTTCATCTGGCACAAGGCAGGCTTCCGTGGCCCAAATGTTCGAGCGTAAAAAAATTATGCCGTTTAATCCTCTTGCCCAACAGCTGACCGCTGGCTTGTCGGAACTGCTAGCCCGCCAACTACTGCCATATAAATTGGTGGACTCAGAGGCCTTTAGAAAATTTGTGGCCATTGGCACACCGCAATGGAAGGTCCCCGGAAGGAAATATTTCTCCCAGAAGGGCATCCCAGCGCTATATGGCCACGTAAGATACATATATGGCCTGGGAATGTACATAACTTTTACTGCCCACTGGGTGAACCTTCTGACGGCCGTCAAGCATGTAATCCGTGGCACCCATGTGAATTTGGTGTTACAGTTGAAGGCCTGCCTCTTCTTCTCCTCCTCCTACTCTATTCTCCGTCTCCTCCTCAGCTGACTCCTCCTTTTCCACTGCTACCACCTCTTCCGCTGCACCCCCCAAGCTCCCCAGAACCTATTCGACGTGCCAGGTGAGATTTTGCCATGCTGTGCTGCGGCTGTTGTGCCTGGAAGCCAAGAGCCACACCGGTCCTGCCCTCCTTTCAGATCTGCGGTCACAGGCCAATCAGTGGCTTTACTAATTTAACAGTTGGTAAAATGGTGTGCGACAACAGTGCCATTCTGCTGAGCGCGCAGAGACAGGGCAAAATGACACATGTGCCGTGCATGGCACGCGTCCTGAACTTAGTCGTGCATTGATTTTTTGCCAAATACCCCAGGTCCAGAACGTCTTGCGACAGGCCAGGAAAATCTCTGGCCATTTTAGAAGATCTTACACGGCCATGGCTCGCCTTGCTGACATTCAGCGGTGACACCACTTGCCCTTCAGATGTCTGATTTGTGAACAGCCCAACACACTGGAACTCCACCTTGAATATGCTTGATAGGCTGCTCCAGGAGAAACGTGCCGTTAACGACTACCTGTACGAACTCTGCGGCAGGACAGGTTCTGGGGAGCTTGTTTTTTTTTTCACCGTGCCAGTGGCTGCTCATGCGCAACGGATGCAGACTTCTGCGGCCATTTGATGAGATCACCAAACTGGTCAGTCGCAGCCAGGGCACCATCAGTGACATCGTACCTTACGCCTTCTTTCTGGAGTGTGCATTGTGTTGTGTCATTGATCAAGCCGTCGAAGACCAGGAGCTGGAAGATAAGGAAGTCGCAATGCTGAATAAATTCCCAGGGGGGGGGGGCTATTCCATCTGAGACAAGTCAGCAGGAGTCTGAAGAGGAGTCAGGGGTGAATAGTGGCTGGGGGAGGAGGAGGAGGAGCAAGAAAAGCATGCTTTAAACATTTCGGGGATCCCTGGTGTTGTACGTGGCTAGGGAGAGGAGACCGAGGACGACATTCTCTTGGGCGATGAGCAGGAGCCAGGGCGCTCCACCGCTTCCAATTTAGTGCAAATGGGGGCCTTTATGCTCCAATGTTTGAAGAGGGACCCCCGTATAAAAAGCATAAAGGTCAAGAACCTGTACTTGGTAGCAATGTACTTAGACCCACGGTACAAACAAAAAATGCCGGACAAGTTACTGTCATGCCCTGCTCAGACTATGTACGGAGGTCTGCCAGATTAGCAGCACGTGTCTAGTCATTTGTTTTGTTTTGGAGTCGTGTTAGATCCGCCTCCCTTCAGTTGCACTGGGTGGGGTCGTTGG
Organism: Bufo bufo; assembly: GCF_905171765.1. NCBI lineage: Eukaryota > Metazoa > Chordata > Amphibia > Anura > Bufonidae > Bufo > Bufo bufo. Next base: position 2,043 of record NW_024400970.1, read on the forward strand.
TTTAAATTAGAGATGGGACGGGGGATTCGTCGAATCCACGAATCCCTCGAATCTTGCTGGATTCGTGGGATTCGTGGACTCGAATCCCGACGTAATTTGCCTGAAACGAATCCGACGAATCCGGTGGGAGGGACTGGGAGGCGGAGCTGGGGGCCGGTGCGTTCACTGTGCTCCGGCCCCTCCGCTCCAGTAGTTATAAAATGTGTAATTGTGATTAATAATCATGCTGCCCCCTCTGTCTGTAGTATTACATGATTCAATAAATCTTACTTACAGGGCTACTGCTATCGTAACAGGCCGGCCGGGCAGACGAGCGGCAGCGTCACTGACTGACGTCACCTGCCTGAGCCGCCTGCTTCATTCATAAAGCAGGCGGCTCAGCTCAGGCAGGTGACGTCAGTCATTGACGCTGCCGCTCGTCTGCCGGGCCGGCCTGTTACGATAGCAGTAGCCCTGTAAGTAAGATTTATTGAATCATGTAATACTACAGACAGAGGGGGCAGCATGATTATTAATCACAATTACACATTTTATAACTACTGGAGCGGCAATGATGGGGGTCTGTGGATGACACTGTTAAGGGGTGGGGGGTGGGTCTGTGGATGGCACTGTTATAGGGTGGGGGGGGTCTGTGGATGGCACTGTTATAGGGTGGGGGGGGTCTGTGGATGGCACTGTTATGGGGTGGGGGGTCTGTGGATGGCACTGTTATAGGGTGTGGGGGGGGTCTGTGGATGGCACTGTTATGGGGTAGGGGGGTCTGTGGATGGCACTGTTATAGGGTGTGGGGGGGGTCTGTGGATGGCACTGTTATAGGATGGGGGGGTCTGTGGATGGCACTGTTATAGGATGGGGGGGTCTGTGGATGGCACTGTTATGAGGTGGGGGGGTCTGTGGATGGCACTGTTATGGGGTGGGGGGGTCTGTGGATGGCACTGTTATAGGATGGGGGGGGTCTGTGGATGGCACTGTTATGGGGTGGGGGGGGCTGTGAATGCCAGGGGGAGAGGTGAGAGGCACTTTAGGGGGAGGCACTATGATACGGGCACATTATGGGGGGAGATGGCACTATGATACGGGCACATTGTGGGGGGAGGTGGCACTATGATACCGGCACATTATGGGGGAAAATGGCACTATGATACCGGCACATGGGGGGGAGGAGAGAGGCACTCCGCACTTGATACTGGCACATGATTAGGGGGGCATCTATGGGGACACTTACTGGCACATTATTGGGTGGCACTGTGGGGCCACTTCGTATTGGCACATTATTGGGGGGCACTATGGGGGCATCTACTGAGGCCACAAAGAAGGGGTATTTTATATGGGGGGCTCTGTGTGGTACTAGTATTATCAGGGGGCTTATCTGTTTCTGCAGTATAGTATTGGGGAGCACAGCGGAACAGTATTGGGGGTGTTAGGATGATTTGTCCAGAAGATGGGAGGATGATGGAAAAGTAGTAAACAGATTTTTATTTTTTTTGTCAAGCTGCAGAGACGAAAAATGGCTGAAAACTGGTCTGGTCTGAAGGTCTGAAAGGAGAAGATGAGGAAAGAGAACATCTACAAGAGACGTCACTGGATGTAAGAGGTATGTGGCTGTATTACCCTGTATGTTCTGTAGTGATAGGAGCAGGGGTCATCGCGGTCATATAGGGTGCGACCGTGACTGGGAGGTGGAGGTTCAGACAAACTGACGCGGTCTGACTTTGTTTCTTACACCGTGCGTTCACACAATTATGTACAGGATTCGTAGGATTCGAGATTCGAAAGATTCAATATATTCGAGAACCTTTTCGGATTCGGATTCGAAAAAAATTGGATTCGTCCCACCTCTAGTTTAAATTACTCCCCTCCCAGTGTTCCGTGCGGGTTATAGATTCTGTCAGGCTGTGGAAGCAAGGAGTGAAGAATTGGCTTTTCCTGCTCAGATAAGATAAGTTGGTTTCTGATTTCTTTGGTTTGCTGTCTAGGCTGTTTGAGTGTCGTCTGTCCCCTCCTGGTTCTGAGGGAGCAGGCTGCCCCTTTTTCCCCTTTCACCATCTCAGGGATTCTAGGGTATTCTCAGCCCAGGCACGAGGACACATTATTCCCACCTTCAGGGTCTGAATGTGGGCAAAGCAGAATAGGGAGAGCTGTTAGGGATTTGCTAGGAGGTGACCTTATCCCCAGTTTCTCGTCTAGAAATATTGTTTGTTTAGTTATCTGTGTATCTTATATCCTGTCCGCCGTGACAGTTACCTGCAGCACAGAGGGCTGTCAAAATGCTGCATTTCCAGGCCTTTCTGTGAGAGATGCTACATTCTGCTGTTGCGGGCACTGGCAGAGGAATTTCCACCCACAGCGAAACAGGTCCGGGTACCAATCCTACCGCGCTCGCAAAAACAGGGCGGTTTGAAGATGTGTTGGTCACTTCTAATATGAGATCATTCTTGCAGCCAACCCATCGACAGCCGCCCGCCGGATCCAGCCTCAGGGAACGCCTAGACCAACAGGTGTCCGACTACATTGGATTAACGGCTGATGTGGACGTTCTGAGAAGCGAGGAACCCCTTGACTACTGGGTGTGCAGGATTGACCTGTGGCCAGAACTGGCACAATTTGCCATGGAACTCTTGGTTTTCCTTTTATCACCACTTGCTGTGACACAAGCCAAGTAAACAAACAGCAACAGGTAAACAGACTAGGCCCAAAAGCTAGGGAGGAGGGAATGGTAACCTCCTAACACTCCCTGAGCCTCTCACTGACTGCTGACAGTATGAGCAAGTCCTCATGGTGAATGAACTCATACACTGGAACCTAAGCCCTGCTGACACTGAAGCAAACCCTAACTTAGGGAGCGGGGAATGAGACAGCCAGTACCTTCCACCGTGAAGGGACCAGCGTCACCCTGAGACCTAGAAGTAACACACACACACAAAGGAGAGAAATGAAGGACTTAGCTTGAGACGAGCGGAAGTAGAGGATCCAGAAACAACCTGTATAGAACTCCAGGAGGAAAATATAAACCATCAGCAGTAAGAGGCGGACTTAAATAGAGCCTCTTAAACAGCTAACGAGCAGAACCTGTGGAGAGGTGGGATCCTGCCCACAACAACAAACAGAAGGGAAACACAGAAAGACCTGTCAGATAGACTCATGTGCTGCAAGTCTATCTGATCTTCTCAGATCTCTCACAGGGCAGGCAGTGACAGTACCCCCCCCTTCTACGGGTGACCTCCAGACACCCAGGACCAACCTTATTCGGGAGCGCCCTGTGAAAAGTCTTCAGAAGGCCACTAGCACTGACATCAGTCGCTGGAACCCACATTCTTTCTTCTGGACCGTAACCCTTCCAATGTACAAGGTACTGAAAGGAACCGCGAAGAATACGCAAGTTAATTATTCTGGAGATCTGAAACTCCAGATTACCATCTACCAAGATAGGAGGAGGTGGCAAGGGAGATGGTTCAGCAGGTTCCACATAGTTTTTCAACAAAGACCTGTGAAATAAATTATGGATCTTCCAAGCCTGCGGAAGTTCGAGACAAAACGCAACCAGATTAATAATGGCAGAGATCTTGTAAGGACCAATAAATCTTGGGCCCAACTTCCAAGAGGGTACCTTCAACTTAATATTCTTAGTGTACAACCACACCAAATCACCCACACACGGTCTGGATCGGTCATACGTCTCTTGTCAGCCATACATTTATATCTTTCGCCCATTTTTTTCAAATTGATTTGAATCTTTCGCCAGATAGATGACAATGAGGACGAGAATCTTTCCTCTTCAGGTATACCAGAGGATTCAGTCCCAGAAAAAGTACCAAACTGAGGGTAAAACCCATATGCACCAAAAATTGGTGACTTATCAGTGGACTCCTGTCTACGGTTATTTAAGGCAAACTCAGCCAAAGACAAAAATGAAGACCACTCATCCTGATTCTCGGAGACAAAACACCTCGAATAAGTTTCCAGATTCTGGTTAGTGCGCTCAGTTTCTCAATTCAACTGAGGGTGGAAAGCTGAAGAGAAGGACAACTGAACTCCCAGACGAGTACAGAGTGCCCTCCAGAACCTGAAAACAAATTGCGTCCCCCTATCAGACACCACTTCAGAGGGAATGCCGTGTAATTTCACGATGTTATCAATTAAAACTCGAGCGAGAGTCTTGGCATTGGGCAAACCTAATAATGATATAAAGTGTGCCATCTTACTGAAGTGGTCCACCACTACCAAAATCACCGTCTTCCCAGAGGAACTAGGCAAATCAGTGATGAAGTCCATGGACAAATGCGTCCATGGACGGGATGCGATGGACAATGAAGAAGAGATCCTGAAGGCCGAGTGAGTCATCTTGGCACGTGCACAGGTCTCACAGGCTGCCACATAACCCTCCACACCTTTACGTAAACCTGGTCACCAGAATCTCTGGGAAATAAGATCCACAAAGGATCTGCTCCCGGGGTGTCCCGCAAGGACAGTATCATGATATTCCTTGAACACCTTGTGCCGAAGCCCAGAAGGAACAAACAACCTCCCTGGAGGACAGGAATCAGGTGCCTCACCTTGAGCTTCCAACACCTCCGCCTCAAGTTCGGGATACAGAGAGGAAACCACCATCCCATCAGCCAAAATCGGAGCAGGATCCTCCGAATCCCCCCAGGAAACCTACGCGACAAAGCATCCGCCTTGACGTTTTTGACCCCAGGGCGATAAGTGACCGCAAAATTAAGGTAAAAAACAATGACCATCTGGCCTGCCTTGGGTTCAGACGCTTTGCCGATTGCAGGTAAGGCTACTTTCACACTAGCGTTCGGGGCTCCGCTTGTGAGTTCCGTTTGAAGGCTCTCACAAGCGGCCCCGAACTGATCCGTCCAGCCCTAATGCATTCTGAGCGGATCCGCATCCATTCAGAATGCATCAGTCTGGCTCCGTTTGTCCTCCGCTCCGCTCAGCAGGCGGACACCTGAACGCAGCTTGCAGCGTTCGGGTGTCCGCCTGGCCGTGCGGAGGCAAACGGATCCGTCCAGACTTACAATGTAAGTCAATGGGGACGGATCCGTTTGAAGTTGACACAGTATGGCTCAATTTTCAAACGGATCCGTCCCCCATTGACTTTCAATGTAAAGTCAAAACGGATCCGTTTGCATTATCATGAACAAAAAAAAATAATATATTTTTTTGTTCATGGTAATGCAAACGGAACCGTTCTGAACGGATCTATGCGTTTGCATATAGGTGCGGATCCGTCTGTGCAGATACCAGACGGATCCGACCTAAACGCAGGTGTGAAAGTAGCCTACAAACATCATAATTTATTTCAGCAGAGAGTTTTTTGGAAAAAAAAAGAACAAGGGCGCCGTTTGCCAGGAGAAGGACCCTGCGACAAAACTGCTCCGACTCCCACTTCTGACGCGTCAAACTCCACAATGAAAGGCTGAGACACATCAGGTTGCACCAGAATGGGAGCAGAAGCAAAACATTTCTTTATTGCAGAAAAATCATGTAATGCCTCTTCAGACTAGACTGAGAAATCCACACCTTTCTTGGTCATATCGGTCAAAGGCTAGACAACAGTAGAATAATTCAGGCTACATTTTATGTAGTAATTAGTAAACCCAAAAACCACATCAGAGGTTCAATACTGCACGGACCTTTTCGGAATCCATACGAAAACCTGAGGAAGAAAGCAGGTAACCCAGGACCTGCAGCTCTTGAACAGCAAACACCACATTTTTCTAACTTAGCATATAACTTATTCTCCCGGAGGATCAGTAATACTTGTCTTAAATGATCCTGATGAGTTTCCATATCGGGCGAGTAAATTAGTATGTCATCGAGTTAAATAACAACAAACCTCCCCACCAAATGATGAAAAATGTCATTGATAAAGTGCTGAAAGACCGCAGGGGCATTAGTCAACCCAAAATGCATGACCAAGTTCTCGAAGTGGCCCTTAGGGGTATTAAAGGCCGTCTTCCATTCGTCCCCTTCTCTGATTGTTATCAGATAATAAGCCCCTGTTAAATCCAACTTGGAAAACACCTTGGCTCCGACAATCTGATCGAATAAATCCAGGATCAAGGAAAGGGTATAAGGAACACGGACAGTGATATGATTTAGCTCCCGGCAGTCTAAACATGGTCTAAGGGTCCCATCTTTTTTTTTAACAAAAAAGAAGCCAGCAGCCACCTATGACTTAGATGGTCTAATATGTCTGTTTGCAAAACTCTCAGTAATATACTCTTATATAGCTACTCTTTCGGTTTGGGAAAGATTATACAACCGAGACTTTGGCAATTTAGCTCCGGGAATAAGGTTGCCCGGACAATCATACTCTCGGTGAGGGGTAACTCCTGATCTCCACCCTCAGAGAATACGTCAGAAAAATCTGAAAGAAACGGGGCTCGTGTGCTCAAATGACAAAACTGTATAGAAATTATTGAATATTATGTTAGGACAATCAGAAAACTTTTTGTCACCTAATGATATTGATCTAGCTGCACAGGTCCACCCAAGCCATCCAACAGATGTGAAGCAACTTTGAGGCTTACTGGCTCTCAGTCAGATGAGGCTGCCATTGTAAGGTATGCTGACTGTTATCTGTCTCATGGATACATTGTTGGCTTCCACATACCTGGCTTTTGGCATATAGCCTTTGTGTGGTTGTCTATTGTATGTCATAGATAATAGGAGTCCAAGACACATCCAGCCATCCTCTTAATGCTATTTTCAAACCATTTGTTTACATTTTTTGGTTTGATGCTCGGGTCTCCCATTGACTTTCATTGTATTCGGCCAAGCACTGCAATGTGCTGAGCATAGCAATGCTCGAGCCGAACAGCAGTTCGGTCGAGCATGCTCGCTCAACACTGGTGGATACCACAGAAAGTGATGCGCCGTGACAGAAATCGCTTTAATTACTGATCTGCAGTGGCGTAACTACGGGGAAGCAGCTGCTTCGGGGCCCGGGTTGCCAAGGGGGTGTGTGACAGTTTATTTTCAAGTTAGTTAAATATCAATTCTTGTCTTAATGTTCCGGGCCCCTTCACAGCAGCTGACCAGGCCCCCTCACTAATGTGATCTAATCTTACTGTCTCCTAAAGTCTCTGGGATTCGAACCCACAACCTCCAATGTATCAGTGGCAAAGCATTTACCCTCACAGCCATTTCAACTGATTGAAAAAATATGAGACTTCCACTGTTATAGCTGGCTAAGTGTACACCTATACACACCCTATACACACCCAGCTGCCCCAACACACCCAGCACTGCTATATCTCTATATGACAGCTGTCCCAGCACACTCAGCTCTGCTATATCTCTATATATGAGCAGCTGTCATGTGTATAGATGTACACTTAGCCAGCTATAACAGTAGAAGTCTTATATTTTTTCCGTCAGCAGCAAGGCAGCTCTTATGGTCTTGTGGTTAGGTGCTTTGCCTCTGATACAGAAGGTCGTGGGTTCGAATCCCAGCAGAAACTTTTCTGAAATACAAGCACTGACTCCATATATGGACATACAGGGCGGGACACAGGAAGAGGCTGACATGCTTATTATGAAATCTTTCTCATTAGGATAAAGCACAACATCAGCTCCGCCGAGCCCCCCCGGTTGAAGTGGTGTCCGAGATCACCAAGGGTCAAGTAACTGTAAGTTTTCATTTGAAATATGTTTATGTTATACACATGTAGCCTACACTGTGCCCCACAATATACAGTATACCGCTACACTGTGCCAAAGGAGTGGGGTTTACACAGGAGGAGGGAGGTGCGAAGCGCGCTGGAGGGGCCCTTACAAATATTTGCTGTGGGGCCCAGTCACTTCTAGTTACGCCCCTGCAACCATGTACAAACCTTCAGTACAAAACAAGAAATGGACTCAACATGAGAATCACCCACCTTCAAATGAATATCATGCACTATATGAGTCAGACAGTTTTGCGAGAGAGGGGCAGAATCAATAGCAAACACAGATATCCCCTTGTTTAATGCGCTTGTTTTAAAACCATGACTCTGAACGAACTGATAGTCCACAAGGTTAACGCCTGCCCCACTGTCAACAAATACTACCAATTCAATATTTTCGGAGTCTAGTGCCACCATGGCAGGCAGGAGAAATCGGGTACTACCGGTAAAATACAAAAATACCTTCTCAGACTCCCCACCCACACTGCAAAGAGTAAGAGAACTAAACCATTAGTTACAACCTTTTTTTTTTTTTTCTCCTTGAGGTTTAATATAAGGACATACGTTAATAAAATGTCCTTCTTTACCGCAGAAGAAACAAAGTCTTCTCTGAACCCTGACATTCCTATTACCAGGGCATGAAGAGGCCTGTCCCAATTGCATAGGCTGATCACCAGACACAAGCTCGAGTGTCTCTGTACCCCACCGGACAGAAGAGGCTGTTTCCCCATATGGTAGTGCATCCCGAGTGAGGGGAACCTTGCACCTCTCTCTCAGGCGCCTTTCAATCCCTATGGCCAGGGAAATAGCCTCCTCCAAAGAATAAGGGTTTTCGTGGAATGTCAGAGCGTCTTTTAGTCTCTCAGACAGCCCTTGACAGAACTGACTATGGAGTGCTGGGTCATTCCACTCCAAATCAGTCACCCATCTCCTAAATTCAGAGCAATATGACTGCAGAATGTTCTCCCTGACTCAAACTACGCAGCTTAGATTCGGCCAGAGAAACCCGGTCTAGGTCATCATAGACTTCACAAAAAGTTTGAGTTCGGGACCTGAACTTGACCCCGAACCCCATTTAATTCAATAGGACCCGAACTTTTGAGCACTAAAATGGCTGTAAAAATGTCATGGAAAGTGCTAGAGGGCTGCAAATGGCATCAAAATGTGGTTAAGAGCATGGCAAGTGCTCTGCAAACAAATGTGGATAGGGAAATGACTTTAAATAAAATTAAAATACGTAAAAATAAAAAAATAATAATCTTGATCTAGGAGGACAAGGTCCATATGGAGTAAAGGTTGAGGAGGTGGTGGATGTGGTGGTGTAGGTGGAAGCGGTGGTGGAGGAAGAGGAGGTAGCCTGCACTGCTTTTTGGTTTTAATATATATTTTTTTAAACATTGGGAAATATAACCTGTGATTACCCCCTCCAGTTGTGCTAAACACACGTTCAGACAATACACTGGCTGCAGGGTCATGATCCAATTGGATATCTGCTCTATCAACTTTCAATGTTTTTTTCTGCGCCTACCATGTTGACCACGGTTAGCGGCGAATCAGGGTTCCACCCCGGAGAGGGAGCGTGAGAAAGAGACCACATCCAAGGGAGATCAATGGATGAAATTTAATTGTGATCGAGCGGAAATGTGAGGGAAGCTATTAAAACTGAAGAATGAAGGAAAGGAGGGGGCGCGCGGCAATTACCCACTCCCGACTCGGGGAGGTAGTGACGATAAATAACAATACAGGACTCTTAAAATGCCCTGTTTTGAATTATTAATAAAACATTATAGGGAATGTCACTGGGGTATTTTGGATTTGGAAACGTTAGCCAGGAGAGGCACTGCTGCCGCTTTGTTGACTCTAGATAACTTCTGCCTGATCGCACGTACCTGTGACGTCCACCATCCATTTGGAAATCTTCTCTATCAACTTTCAATGTTCTTCTCTGAGCCTACCATGTTGATAATGGTTATCGGCGAATCAGGGTTCCACGCCGGAGAGGGAGCGTGAGAAAGGGAGACCTATCCAAGGGAGGTCAATGGCTGCAATGGGATGTAGCGGAAACAAATTATTAAAGCAGAAGGATCGAATGAAAGGGCCAATTAAAGATGAATTTTTGAAATTTAAGTCCCTGTCACCTATGGGGTTTTCATCGCCAGAAATGGGTTAATGTCACCCACCAATGGAACAGATTATTTAAAAAAATTTCGGTCCCTGTTACCTATGCAGAGCAGGGGTTTATTCATGGCAAAAATTGTAAAATGTCAACCAAGAATGTAACAGAAAAGTTAGTGAAATTTATTAACCTGTCTACTAGGTAGAGCAGGGGTATATCACAGTCAAAAATTGTTGAATGTCACCCGAAAATGTAAAAGAAAAATTAGTGAAATTTATTAAGCTGTCAACTAGGTTGACAATGCTGGCATTCAGGGCCAGGGATCGCGGGTGGGTAGGGGGGTACTTCCTCTTCCGTTCCAGTGTTTTTTGAGATGGAGAGCTAGACGCTTCCATGGGATTGTGGAGATGCTTGGTGACCCAGATGGTGGAATTGCTGGCAGATCCTCTGTTTGCGGGGTGGCAGGTGCCACTGTCACTCCAGAGGTGGATGAAGAGGCCGAGACTGCAGCAGAAGAGGAAGCAGGAGGAGCCAAAGACCTTTCTTGGTTTTTGAGGTGTCTACTCCACTGCAGCTCGTGCTTCGTGTCTTGTCGTCAGCACATTGTCTGAAGAACTGCCACGCCAGGGATCTTCTTGGAGCTGGCTTTGGTGTGCTCGGTCCCTTGCTGCGGTGGGCAGTAGCAGGCGTACTGACTAGGGGACGGCCGCTCCGCTTTTGCACCCTGCTCCCATTTCTGCTGTGCTGGTGGCTCTGTGCGACCACCGCCTCTTCCTCCAAACTACACAGTTCACTCGCGTGACCTTGATTCCATGTGGGGTCGAGGACCTCATCGTCCTCCATATCATCTTCCACCCAGTCTTCACCCCTGCCCTCCTTGTCGGTCTGCACACTTTGCAGAAAGCCACAGCAGTTGGCACCTGTGTTTCATCATCATCCGAGACTTGCTGCGGTGGTCCTCCCATGTACTCATCTTGAAAGATAAGTGGTTGGGCATCGGTGCACTCAATGTCTTCCACTTCTGGGGCAGGGCTAGGTGGATGGCCTTGGGAAACCCTGCTAACAGAGTCATCAAAAAGCAGAAGAGACTGCTGTATGACTTGGGGCTCAGAATGCTTGGCTGATTTGCAGAATAGAACCACAGTATCTAAATGGTATATCTCACACGACAGATGCAGACAGGCCACAATTTAGTTTTTTGCCCAAAATGGGTGTTTTTTAATAGCAGAATAGAACAGTATCTAAAGGGTGTATCTCACACGTACAGATGCAGAAGGCCGCAATTTAAGTTTTTTTGCCCTAAATGGTGTTTTTTTAATAGCATAAACAACACTATCTAAAGGGTGTATCTCATAATGACATGCAGCAAAGGCTGAAAAATTTTTTTTGCCCAAAATGTGTGTTTTTTTAATAGCAGATATAACAACAGTATGTAAAGGGTGTATCTCAATGACATCTGCAGCAAAGGCTG
>NW_024400971.1:0-13241 GCF_905171765.1 Bufo bufo
AGACGCCATGACTCCTGTTTAAGATGGGTCTACGTGCGGACTCTAACGGTCCTAGGTGTGCTGCCCCGGATGCAGACTTGGCTCATATGTTTTGGTCCTGCACAGAACTGGAGCTTTTCTGGTGTGGAGTGTATAGACAAATAGAAAACAGCTAAGGAGTTATTTTACCAAAGACTCCACTGGTGGGGTATCTTGGGTATGTAGAGGACCTAACAACCCCGATGATTATAAATTAGCAATTGCTAAATTATTGTACATTGCACGTAAATCCATTGCAAAACACTGGATACAGCCGATCTCTCCGACTAAATTAGAGTGGATAAATATGGTCAATCATATGATATCCATGGAGAGTGGCATCTATATTAAAAGAGGCACTGTACAGAAATTTAAGCAATGGCAGGTGTGGCTGGCTGGACCTGGGGGGGAAGTCTCAGAGATTGATGCATATTTGGAATGGAATGGTCCTAAGGGGATTTGGAAGTTAAGATGTAAGAGAAATTGGAGCATTTTTGTCCATATCAAGAGAGATGACCACACGGAGAGGGGGAGGTGGGGAGGGAGTTGGGGGGGACTGGGAGATTTAATAAAGGTTTATTTGATGCAGTGTTATTGACGTGCTGATTTGGATAAAGTATGATTGATTTAAATGTATTGATATCCTATTGTCATATAATGTACGGTTAATCTGAATAATTGGCTGTATGTAAAACCTTTAATAAAAATGATCTGATTCAAAAAGTTAAAATAAAATGCCCCCATAGTTCCCCCAGTATTGCCCCTATAGTGTACCCAGTATCAAAAATGTCCTCACTCATGCCCCCAGTATTAAAAATGCCCCCAGCCGTCTGCAGTATGGTTTTCAATGCTTTTTGTAGTATGCTCTCCAAGTGATCAAGTAAAAAAGGTGAAGTGAGACTTGTTTCACATCGCTGTCTGTGGTGCATGCCATAGGCATCTGTGTCCTGAAGCAGGTGGTTGTGATGATGTCATCACTTCACAAGAACTTGCACAATTCATAGACTGCCTCTTAGGCTTCAGGCCTAGTGGCCTGGGGCCTATGAGGGTGAATGGCAGAGCGAACAGCCATCGGTTCTGCACCATGCCACAGTATTCAACTGTATTGTCCTGAGGATGGTAATTACAGTCGAATTCAGGAGGACTCTGCCGGGTGCATAATCTTCATGTTACTGATCAATGTCCGTAAAGGGGACTTGGATGGTTTCTTGGGCATCAACTTATCAGGAGTCTTACTGGTAGGATTTATGGCCATTCCACCTCTAACTGAAGCGGGTTAATCCTGCTTACAGGGCCTATTTAACACAGCCATCCAGTTTCTCACCACAAATTGTTCACTCAAGAGCCCTATGTGTTTAGCAAGACCTTCATACCTATCATATACACTGCTGTGACAGCTCAGGACCAGGATTGTCTTCATGAATAGAGTCGCACCCTCTTTTGGAGTGGAGGCACACTTCAGCAAACAAGCCTTTTTCCAGTTTTTTCAAAGAGAAACGTTTCAGTACTCTAAGGTTTTAGGCACATGTGGAAAAATTCTGCACAGTAAGGGCTCTTTCACACCTGCGTTCTTTTCTTCCGGCATAGAGTTCCGTCGTCGGGGCTCTATGCCGGAAGAATCCTGATCAGGATTATCCCAATGCATTCTGAATGAAGTGAAATCCGTTCAGGATGCATCAGGATGTCTTCAGTTCCGGAACGGAACGTTTTTTGGCCGGAGAAAATACCGCAGCATGCTGCACTTTTTGCTCCGGCCAAAAATACTGAAGACTTGCTGCAAGGCCGGATCCGGAATTAATGCCCATTGAAAGGCATTGATCCGGATCCGGCCTTAAGCTAAACGTCGTTTCGGCGCATTGCCGCATCCGACATTTAGCTTTTTCTGAATGGTTACCATGGCTGCCGGGACGCTAAAGTCCTGGCAGCCATGGTAAAGTGTAGCGGGGAGCAGCATACTTACCGTCCGTGCGGCTCCCGGGGCGCTCCAGAGTGACGTCAGGGCGCCCCAAGCGCATGGATCCGCACGGACTGTAAGTATACCGCTCCCCCGCTTCCTGCTCCTACTATGGCAACCAGGACTTTAATAGCGTCCTGGGTGCCATAGTAACACTGAACGCATTTTGAAGACGGATCCGTCTTCAAATGCTTTCAGTTCACTTGCGTTTTTCCGGATCCGGCGTGTAATTCCGGCAAGTGGAGTACACGCCGGATCCGGACAACGCAAGTGTGAAAGAGGCCTAAGAATGCTTTCAAAAAAAGAAGTGTTAATAGTTTATTTTTATCAATTAACAAAATGCTAAGTGAATGAACAAAAAAAAAGAAAAGAAATCGAAATCAAAACAATATTTGATGTGACCACCCTTTGCCTTCAAAACAACATCAGTTCTTCTAGGTACACTTGCATACATTTTTTTAAGGAACTGGGCAGGGAGGTTGTTCCAAACATTTTGGAGAACTAACCAAGGATCTTCTGTGGATGTAGGTTTGCTCACATCCTTCTGTTTCTTCTTGTAAATTCCAGACAGGCTCAATGATGTTGAGATCGGGACTTTGTGGGGGTCACATCATCACTTCCAGGACTCCTTAATCTTCTTTGTGCTGAAGCTAGTTCTTCATGACATTGGCTGTATGTTTGGGGTCTCTGTCCTGCTGTAGAATACATTTGGAGCCAATCAGACATCTCCCTGATAGTATTGCATGATGTTTAATATCTGACTCTACTTCTCAGTTATTCCTGACCAAATCTCCTTCAAAAACTGTGTGTGTACCTAGAAGAACTGATGCTGTTTTGAAGGCATAGTCACATCAAATATTGATTAGGTTTAGATTTCTCTTTTGTTCATTCACTATTTATTTTAACTATTAACACTACTATTTTTTAAAGCTATCTGACTTTTCATAAATTTTTCCACATCTGCGTAAAATGTCTGCACAATACTGTACATTCCGGTTGCTATAAGACAACTTGGCATAAATCTGGGAGATGTACAGTTTCTCCATTCTTTTTCAGCCAAATGACTAGCATATAAACAATTTAGGTAAGAAACTTTAACATAGCTTGTAGCTTTTTTATTACTATGAATAAATTGATAAATGTTATACTTGTTCTGTGTATCTGTGACTAAAAAACTTTTAGTTTGCATTGTTGCATGATTAATTTTATAATATGTATTATATAAGGTCTTTTATTAGCTTGTTACTTTTATATTATAGCAAGAGTTAATGTGTTAACATTCCACTGTAGTTTATGAAATACTAGACTTGGGAGGGGTGTGTGTGGGTTGGGAGAACAGAAGCCAAATGCAGGGAGATTCCCCTGTTCTCTGTATGGCAGCTTTGGGTATCATCTTCCTATCATCACACCATACCGTCTTCAATCACACCACTATGACGAACTATAGTTCACTAAGTTTCTCCATTTGATACTGCTTGGGGAAAAAATGACACCACCTATTTAGTAAAAATGTACTTTCATTTCTTTAGCTTTCACTTGTAGGTCTAGTTTCATCTTGAGGAAACAGCTTCATCATTAGAGACTCAGCAATTCCAAAAACTCATTGAAACTCAAGTGTGAAGTTTTATATAGGTCATACACTGCAACATTTCAACTGTAGAACCATTATTATAGAATCCATCTTTCCTGTAACCTTACATTTAGAGTATTCATAAGCATAATTAATAATGATAAAATATATCATAATATAATAAGATTATGCAATAAATGTGGTCACCAATAAATGTGGTCACCAAATTAGAAATTAGCTTTTAACATGTTAGATAAAGGGCAAGATTTATCATTTAAATACACTTCTGTAATTGCGGTTGCTGACTGTCGATGTTCCCCTACTCACCACCACGGTCCCAGGCGAGGGCGAGTGCTGTCCTTCCTGGTCGCCTACATCATTGTCCGCCTCCCGATTCGCATAAAACTTTGTTTCAATACTGTACGGAGCGAGTGGTACCTTGGAACCAAACCCAAGTTCGGGAAATGTTTTTCTTTACAGTAGAAATCAATTGATGAAGTTATTATGCATAGTCTCGCGAGACTTCGCAAAGTAATAACTTCGGCTCATCGGAGCCAATACAGTCTAATACTGTATGGAGCGCTCGCTCCGTACAGTATTGAAACAAAGTTTTATGCGAATGGACTTCGGATGTTTTATCTGAAGTCGATTCGCTCATCCCTACTTACAGGCATTGTCCTTCCTGGAATCTGCTCCATGGTTTCCTTCTAGCCCTGCACATTGCATGCCTTCCAGCCTGTTCCCTGTAGCACCTCATTAACCTCTTAAGGATACATGACGTATACGTCATGTATAGTTCCGATCACTGCCGCTCGGCGGGCGATGATCGGAACCCGGTGCCTGCTCAAATAATTGAGCAGGCACCTTGGCTAGATGCGCCGGAGGGCCCTGTGACCCCCCCATGTCGGCGGAGACTCCTACAGGGAGAGCGGCCAGCAGAGGAGTATTGCGCAGAGTTCCGTAGGTGGACTACGGATACCCAGTGGAACGACCCGGCTCTCAGGAGTCAGTTCTGCTCTGGGTTATCCGAAAAGGATTAAGGATGTGCTTGCGCTGTATGAGACTCCCTTTTCCCTTGATGCGGTGATGTCCCTTTCTATCAGAATAGATAGACGTCTTAGGGACAGATTGAAAAATCCGGAGCAATTGGTAACCCCTCTCAAGCAGCAGTTAGTCTGTACGGACTTAGACGAGCCTATGCAGCTAGGAGGAACTACTCGTCAGGTCCGTCCTCCTGAGGCTCGCCGTAGGCGTGGGGTTTGTTTTTTCTGTGGGGAGAGGGGTCATTTTATTTATGTCTGTCCTTTCTTCCTCAAAAACAAAAGACCGTTGGAAAACTACTAACTCCAGGCTGTGTGGAGGATGTCAGCCGGGGGGTATACGTTTCCTCCATACGAACATCGCAATTTGTGTTGCCAGCGGTTGTTGTTTTTGGCGTTAAGACGGAGACTATTTCTTTTTTTCTAGACAGTGGAGCAGGGGTAAATTTGATAGATGCCCATTTTGCCCACACTATGGGTTTGTCTCTCTGTACGCTACAGAGACCTATTCCCATATTCGCTATTGATTCTGCTCCTCTGTCTCAGAGAAACCTCACTCACATTGTCCATAACTTACATCTTCGGGTAGGGGACCACCATAACGAGTTGCTTTCATGTTATGTTCTGGAAGGGCTTCCCACTCCGGTGGTATTGGGTCTTCCCTGGTTGGTAGCGCACAATCCAGTGGTGGATTGGAGTGGAGTGAGCAGTGCAGAGAAAATTGCTTAAATAGCAATTGCTTAGTCGCCTCCATAGCTACCCTACCCACATTTGTTTCGGACTTTGAGGACGTTTTTTCTGAAAAGGGTTGTCAGAAGTTACCACCTCACCGTCCTTATGATTGCCCGGTTAACCTGATTCCCGGTGCAAAATTACCCAAGACCAGGTTATATAATCTTTCAGGTCCAGAGAGACAAGCCATGAAAGATTATATCTCCGAGAGCTTGGCTAAGGGACACATCAGACCCTCTTCTTCACCCGTGGCTGCAGGGTTTTTCTTCGTTAAAAAGAAAGATGGGGGCCTGCGTCCTTGCCTAGATTTTCGCGAATTAAACCAGATAACCATCCGAGACCCATACCCTCTTCCTCTCATTCCTGACCTGTTTAATCAGATTGCGGGTGCTAGGTGGTTCTCGAAACTTGATCTTAAGGGGGCCTACAATCTGATTCGTATCAAGGAAGGGGATGAGTGGAAGACAGCCTTTAACACCCCTGAGGGGCATTATGAAAATCTAGTCATGCCTTTCGGTCTGACCAATGCTCCTGCTGTCTTCCAACATTTCGTTAATGACATTTTTAGTCATCTTATCGGCAGGTTTGTGGTAATATACCTAGATGATATTTTAATTTATTCGTCGGATCTGAAAACACATGAGGTGCATGTCAGTCAGGTACTGCAGGTCCTATGGACGAATAAATTATATGCTAAAATTGAAAAGTGTGTTTTCGCCGTTCAGGAAATACAGTTCGTAGGGTATTTATTATCTGCTTCAGGTTTCCGTATGGATCCTAGGAAGGTCCAGGCAATTTTAGATTGGGATCTTCCTGAGAACCTCAAAGCACTGCAACGGTTCTTGGGCTTCGCAAATTTCTATAGAAAATTCATTACAAATTATTCGGTGATTGTAAAACCCCCTTACTGACATGACTAGGAAGGGGACTGATTTTTCTAAATGGTCTGACGCCGCTAAAATTGCTTTTTCCTCTCTAAAAGAGAGGTTTACCTCGGCACCTGTACTAATCCAACCTGATGTCTCCCAGCCTTTTATTGTTGAAGTAGATGCGTCAGAGGTGTGAGTGGGGGCTGTGCTGTCTCAGGGTCCGTCTCCTGGCAAATGGCGTCCTTGTGCTTTCTTTTCTAAAAAACTATCTGCAGCAGAGAAGAACTATGATATTGGCAATAGGGAACTATTAGCTATTAACCACCTCAGCCCCCAGTGCTTAAACACCCTGAAAGACCAGGCCACTTTTTACACTTCTGACCTACACTACTTTCACCGTTTATTGCTCGGTCATGCAACTTACCACCCAAATGAATTTTACCTCCTTTTCTTCTCACTAATAGAGCTTTCATTTGGTGGTATTTCATTGCTGCTGACATTTTTACTTTTTTTGTTATTAATCGAAATTTAACGATTTTTTTGCAAAAAAATGACATTTTTCACTTTCAGTTGTAAAATTTTGCAAAAAAAAACGAGATCCATATATAAATTTTGCTCTAAATTTATGGTTCTACATGTCTTTGATAAAAAAAAAAATGTTTGGGTAAAAAAAAAAAATGGTTTGGGTAAAAGTTATAGCGTTTACAAACTATGGTACAAAAATGTGAATTTCCACTTTTGAAGCAGCTATGACTTTCTGAGCACCTGTCATGTTTCCTAAAGGTTCTACAATGGCCAGACAGTAAAAACACCCCACAAATGACCCCATTTCGGAAAGTACACACCCTAAGGTATTCGCTGATGGGCATAGTGAGTTCATAGAACTTTTTATTTTTTGTCACAAGTTAGCGGAAAATGATGATTTTTTTTTTTATTTATTTTTTTCTTACAAAGTCTCATATTCCACTAACTTGTGACAAAAATAAAAAGTTCTATGAACTCACTATGCCCATCACGAAATACCTTGGGGTCTCTTCTTTCCAAAATGGGGTCACTTGTGGGGTAGTTATACTGCCCTGGCATTCTAGGGGCCCAAATGTGTGGTAAGGAGTTTGAAATCAAATTCTGTAAAAAATGACCAGTGAAATCCGAAAGGTGCTCTTTGGAATATGGGCCCCTTTGCCCACCTAGGCTGCAAAAAAGTGTCACACATCTGGTATCTCTGTATTCAGGAGAAGTTGAGGAATGTGTTTTGGGGTGTCTTTTTACATATACCCATGCTGGGTGAGAGAAATATCTTGGTCAAATGCCAACTTTGTATAAAAAAATGGAAAAGTTGTCTTTTGCCAAGATATTTCTCTCACCCAGCATGGGTATATGTAAAATGACACCCCAAAACACATTCCCCAACTTCTCCTGAGTACGGAGATACCAGATGTGTGACACTTTTTTGCAGCCTAGGTGTGCAAAGGGGCCCATATTCCAAAGAGCACCTTTAGGATTTCACAGGTCATTTACCTACTTACCACACATTAGGGCCCCTGGAAAATGCCAGGGCAGTATAACTACCCCACAAGTGACCCCATTTTGGAAAGAAGACACCCCAAGGTATTCCGTGAGGGGCATGGCGAGTTCCTAGAATTTTTTATTTTTTGTCACAAGTTAGTGGAAAATGATGATTTTTTTTATTTATTTTTTTCATACAAAGTCTCATATTCCACTAACTTGTGACAAAAAAATAAAAACTTCCATGAACTCACTATGCCCATCAGCGAATACCTTGGGGTCTCTTCTTTCCAAAATGGGGTCACTTGTGGGGTAGTTATACTGCCCTGGCATTCTAGGGGCCCAAATGTGTGGTAAGGAGTTTGAAATCAAATTCTGTAAAAACTGACCAGTGAAATCCGAAAGGTGCTCTTTGGAATGTGGGCCCCTTTGCCCACCTAGGCTGCAAAAAAGTGTCACACATGTGGTATCTCCGTACTCAGGAGAAGTTGAGGAATGTGTTTTGGGGTGTCTTTTACATATACCCATGCTGGGTGAGATAAATATCTTGGTCAAATGCCAACTTTGTATAAAAAAATGGGAAAAGTTGTCTTTTGCCAAGATATTTCTCTCACCCAGCATGGGTATATGTAAAATGACACCCCAAAAACACATTCCCCAACTTCTCCTGAGTACGGAGATACCAGATGTGTGACACTTTTTTGCAGCCTAGGTGGGCAAAGGGGCCCATATTCCAAAGAGCACCTTTCGGATTTCACTGGTCATTTTTTACAGAATTTGATTTCAAACTCCTTACCACACATTTGGGCCCCTAGAATGCCAGGGCAGTATAACTACCCCACAAGTGACCCCATTTTGGAAAGAAGAGACCCCAAGGTATTCGCTGATGGGCATAGTAAGTTCATGGAAGTTTTAATTTTTTGTCACAAGTTAGTGGAATATGAGACTTTGTATGAAAAAAAATAAAATTAAAAAAAATCATCATTTTCCACTAACTTGTGACAAAAAATAAAAAATTCTAGGAACTCGCCATGCCCCTCACGGAATACCTTGGGGTGTTCTTCTTTCCAAAATGGGGTCACTTGTGGGGTAGTTATACTGCCCTGGCATTTTCCAGGGGCCCTAATGTGTGGTAAGTAGGTAAATGACCTGTGAAATCCGAAAGGTTGCTCTTTGGAATATGGGCCCCTTTTGCCCACCTAGGCTGCAAAAAAGTGTCACACATCTGGTATCTCCGTACTCAGGAGAAGTTGAGGAATGTGTTTTGGGGTGTCATTTTACATATACCCATGCTGGGTGAGAGAAATATCTTGGCAAAAGACAACTTTTCCCATTTTTTTTATACAAAGTTGGCATTTGACCAAGATATTTATCTCACCCAGCATGGGTATATGTAAAATGACACCCCAAAACACATTCCCCAACTTCTCCTGAGTACGGCGATACCAGATGTGTGACACTTTTTTGCAGCCTAGGTGGGCAAAGGTGCCCAAATTCTTTTTAGGAGGGTATTTTTAGACATTTGGATACCAGACTTCTTCTCACGCTTTGGGGCCCCTAGAATGCCAGGGCAGTATAAATACCCCACATGTGACCCCATTTTGGAAAGAAGACACCCCAAGGTATTCAATGAGGGGCATGGCGAGTTCATAGAATTTTATTTTTTTTGGCACAAGTTAGCGGAAATTGATATTTTTATTTTTTCTCACAAAGTCTCCCTTTCCGCTAACTTGGGACAAAAATTTCAATCTTTCATGGACTCAATATGCCCCTCACGGAATACCTGGGGGTGTCTTCTTTCCGAAATGGGGTCACATGTGGGGTATTTATACTGCCCTGGCATTCTAGGGGCCCTAAAGCGTGAGAAGAAGTCTGGAATATAAATGTCTAAAAAATTTTACGCATTTGGATTCCGTGAGGGGTATGGTGAGTTCATGTGAGATTTTAGTTTTTGACACAAGTTAGTGGAATATGAGACTTTGTAAGAAAAAAAAAAAATAATTCCGCTAACTTGGGCCAAAAAAATGTCTGAATGGAGCCTTACAGAGGGGTGATCAATGACAGGGGGGTGATCAATGACAGGGGGGTGATCAATGACAGGGGGGGGATCAGGGAGTCTATATGGGGTGATCACCCCCCCTGGAAGGCTCCAGGGAGACGCCTGTATGTGTTTTGCGGATCCGATCCATCTATCAGTGGATCCGTAAAAATCATGCGGACATCTGAATGGAGCTTTACAGGGGGTTGATCAATGACAGGGGTGTAATCAATGACAGGGGGGTGATCAGGGAGTCTATATGGGTGATAACCACAGTCATTGATCACGCCCCTGTAAGGCTTCATTCAGACGTCCGTATGCGTTTTGCGGATCTGATCCATCTATCAGTGGATCCGTAAAAATCATGCGGACATCTGAATGGAGCTTTACAGGGGGTTGATCAATGACAGGGTGTAATCAATGACAGGGGGGTGATCAGGGAGTCTATATGGGGTGATAACCACAGTCATTGATTACGCCCCTGTAAGGCTTCATTCAGACGTCCGTATGCGTTTTGCGGATCCGATCCATCTATCAGTGGATCCGTAAAAATCATGCGGACATCTGAATGGAGCTTTACAGGGGTTGATCAATGACAGGGGTGTAATCAATGACAGGGGGGTGATCAGGGAGTCTATATGGGGTGATCACCACAGTCATTGATCACGCCCCTGTAAGGCTTCATTCAGACGTCCGTATGCGTTTTGCGGATCCGATCCATCTATCAGTGGATCCGTAAAAATCATGCGGACATCTGAATGGAGCTTTACAGGGGGTTGATCAATGACAGGGGTGTAATCAATGACAGGGGGGTGATCAGGGAGTCTATATGGGGTGATTACCACAGTCATTGATCACGCCCCTGTAAGGCTTCATTCAGACGTCCGTATGCGTTTTGCGGATCCGATCCATCTATCAGTGGATCCGTAAAAATCATGCGGACATCTGAATGGAGCTTTACAGGGGTTGATCAATGACAGGGGGTAATCAATGACAGGCGGGTGATCAGGGAGTCTATATGGGGTGATCAGGGGCTAATAAGGGGTTAATAAGTGACGGGGGGGGGGGGGTGTAGTGTAGTGGTGCTTGGTGCTACTTTACTGAGCTACCTGTGTCCTCTGGTGGTCGATCCAAACAAAGGGGACCACCAGAGGACCAGTAGCAGGTACAGTTGCAAGAAAAACTATGTGAACCCTTTGGAATGATATGGATTTCTGCACAAATTGGTCATAAAATGTGATCTGATGTTCATCTAAGTCACAACAATAGACAATCACAGTCTGCTTAAACTAATAACACACAAAGAATTAAATGTTACCATGTTTTTATTGAACACACCATGTAAACATTCACAGTGCAGGTGGAAAAAGTATGTGAACCCCTAGACAAATGACATCTCCAAGAGCTAATTGGAGTGAGGTGTCAGCCAACTGGAGTCCAATTAATGAGATGAGATTGGAGGTGTTGGTTACAGCTGCCCTCCCCTATAAAAAACACACACCAGTTCTGGGTTTGATTTTCACAAGAAATTGCCTGATGTGAATGATGCCTCGCAAAAAAAGCTCTCAGAAGACCTACAATTAAGAATTGTTGACTTGCATAAAGCTGGAAAGGGTTATAAAAGAATCTCCAAAAGCATTGCTGTTCATCAGTCCACGGTAAGACAAATTATCTATAAATGGAGAAAGTTCAGCACTGCTCCTACTCTCCCTAGGAGTGGCTGTCCTGTAAAGATAACTGCAAGAGCACAGCGCAGACTGCTCAATGAGGTGAAGAAGAATCCTAGAGTGTCAGCTAAAGACTTACAAAACTCTGTGGCATATGCTAACATCCCTGTTAGCGAATCTACGACACTTGAAACACTAAACAAGAATGGATTTCATGGAGGATTCCAGAGGGAAGCCACTGCTGTCCAAAAAAACCATTGCTGCACGTTTACAGTTTGCACAAGAGCACCTGGATGTTCCACAGCAGTACTGGCAAAATATTCTGTGGGCAGATGAAACCAAAGTTGAGTTGTTTGGAAGAAACACACAACACTATGTGTGGAAAAAAGAGGCACACATCAATATCAAAACCTCATCCCAACTGTGAAGTATGGTGGTGGGAGCATCATGGTTTGGGGCTGCTTTGCTGCGTCAGGGCCTGGACGAATTGCTATCATCGAAGGAAAAATGAATTCCCAAGTTTATCAAGACATTTTGCAGGAGAACTTAAGGCCATCTGTCCACCAGCTGAAGCTCAACAGAAGATGGGTGTTGCAACAGGATAACGACCTAAAGCATAGAATAAATCAACAACAGAATGGCTTAAACAGAAGAAAATACTCCTTCTGGAGTGGCCCAGTCAGAGTCCTGACCTCAACCCGATTGAGATGCTGTGGCATGACCTCAATAAAGCGATTCACACCAGACATCCCAAGAATATTGCTGAACTGAAACAGTTCCTTAAAGAGGAATGGTCAAGAATTACTCCTGACTGTTGTGCACGTCTGATCTGCAACTACAGGAAATGTTTGGTTGAAGTTATTGCTGCCAAAGGAGGTTCAACAGACCAGTTATTAAATCCAAGGGTTCACATACTTTTTCCACTGCACTGTGAATGTTTACATGGTGTGTTCAATAAAAACATGGTAACATTTAATTCTTTGTGTGTTATTAGTTTAATCAGACTGTGATTGTCTATTGTTGTGACTTAGATGAAGATCAGATCACATTTTATGACCAATTTGTGCAGAAATCCATATCATTCCAAATGGTTCACATACTTTTTCTTGCAACTGTATATTAGACGCTGTTATCAAAACAGTGTCTAATATACCTGTAGGGGTTAAAAAAAACACATCTCCAGCCTGCCAGCGAACGATCGCCGCTGGCAGGCTGGAGATCAACTCTCTTACCTTCCGTTCCTGTGTGCGCGCGTTCACAGGAAATCTCGCGTCTCGCGAGATGACGCGTAGATGCGTGATTGTGCGCAGCGCTGCCACCTCCGGAACGCGATCCTGCGTTAGGCGGTCCGGAGGTGGTTAAACTAGCGTTTGAAGAGTGGCGTCACTTTTTAGAGGGGGCAATCCACCCAGTCACTGTGATTACGGACCACAAAAAACCTTCTGTACCTCGAATCAGCTAAGCGTCTCACCCCTAGACAAGCTAGGTGTCGCTATTTTTTACCAGGTTTAACTTTGTTATTACCTATCGTCCTGGGGCAAAAAATACCAAGGCAGATGCATTATCGCGTTGTTTCCCTGGAGGGGGTAATGTGAGTGATCCGGTACCCATTCTACAAAGAGGAGTGGTTCTCTGCGGACACTCTGTTCTGGAGGGGAAGGTGTTAGAGGCCCAGGGGACGCCCCGGTCTCTTGCCCCTCAGAGAAATTGTTTGTACCGTTGAACCTGCGTCTCGCATTATTAAAGGAACATCATAATTCGGCACTTTCTGGGCACGCCGGGTAGTAAAGCAACCTTGGAGCTATTGTCTCGTCGTTTTTGGTGGCCAAGGTTGCGTCAGGATGTAA
>NW_024400972.1:0-13156 GCF_905171765.1 Bufo bufo
TGTTGTGGCGTGCATACATCTGTACCTTGCTGCATGAATAAATATATATATATATATATATATATATACACACAATCACAGCGAGGTAGAGATGTATGACTGATTTGCTACGTGTCACCAGGTACTAAGTACTGTAATCATTTGTAAAGGGATGAATAACTTATTTGCATAACTGTATATATACTTTACAGCTTGTTGGCGAGAGAAACAAAAGTAATATAAGCGTTTGCACCTGGGCATAATCTGTCACAGATCTCACTGATCCACCTAATGTGCCTCCTATTCAGATCAGACAAGTGCTTGATTATGGCCAGCTCAGTATGCCTTCCCATACACTTACTCCGTAGCTCTTTCGTTATATCATGGACAATCTTTTTTTTTATCATCCTGGACCTGCGTCCCATCATATTCCCGCTCCAACATGCGCTGCAGAATAAAGATGCAAGCATATAATCCCAAATTTTGAACTACAAGTATTGAAAATAATGTCCTCAACAACACAGCAAAAATTATTTAAGTCTTTGAAGGGGAAATATTAGATTTAATGTTACCGTTATAAGATCGGATTGTATTGAGATTGTATGTGTGTGGGGTCTGAGCAATCAGATATTGGCCAGTTGAGAAGAGATATACCTGTCTAGTGAAGTGACGTATGGTATGGGGTGTAAAGCTGGTTCACCTCCACGTGGTGCACCCTGGGTAACGCTAAATGAAAGCAAATACTGGCGGTCAGACAAAGAAAGCTTCTCTTGACCAACAGGACGTAAACTCTAATCTATAGACTTTGTGTGTGTGTGTGTGTGTGTGTGTGTGGTATACAGTGTGTGGCTGCAAACGTGATGTGCAATGTGCATGTGAGAGATATTTCTCTGCTGTCTGTACATACATACATGCTACCGACATAGTGCTGTGATATCACAACAATACTTAGTGCACCAATCAGTGATATCTACTCAGAACTGATAAAATGTAAAGTTGTATGTATTGCGTAACAATATTCGTATTATTCGCCATATCTCCATATAAAGCTATTTTTCTGCCATGCATGCAAAATTTAATCAAAACAGTGATGTAATGTCAAATTACTTACAGTTATCAGAACTTCATCCTCATGTTCACTAAACTTGCTCCCAACCATTTTTGCGAGCCACAGCAAACAGAAAAATGGAGTAAAAGTAGGCCACTCCTGTATAACGCAATGATTACATGCACAATATGCGCATCGCAAATTATCGCGATTTCGCAAATTCATTATTGGATTCATTTGAATTCATTTCATTCATTCATATTTAATTCATTTCATGGAAGCAGGTATATCGCTGCCCTCAATCAGTATTTGGTTTAAGAAGGTATATAGCACCTGTGACGAATACCACACTTCGTGCCCGCTTGACGTCACCTACGTCGAGCTCATGAGACCCGGTATGGTCATGGGTTACCAAAAACTTGATGTTACGCCCTCCAGAGGAGCAGGTAAGGTCAGGTTGGTACAGTTTACACACACACCTCCTGTCCACGCGGGCACAGAGAGGCAACAAGCTGAGAGAGCCTTTTCACTGCCGCAGTGAAAACAGCGCTGCCACCAGCTTCTCGTTTGATATAAGCCAGTCCACTAACGAGATTATATATGGTGAGAAATTAACCTGCGGTAGCTTATAACTAGGCCAAAACATGGACGTGGGGATTCATGATCGAGATACAAGTTAGCCCAAGATCAAATTATATATTTAATTACCGTAAGGTCACACTAGATTTAACACAATATACACAGAGAATATATACAGTGGTCTGAGGTTACAGATACAGATTATATGGGTACAACAGCGTTAAGCAGTGTAAAAAGTCAGTTACCGGGTAGATGAAAGTTCCTTTTGGTGGTGAGGTGTTCTTGCTGCAGTCCACATGAAGGGCCGTGATCTCAGCTAGTTCCTGGGTCCCTCTAAACACATTACACAATGTGACCCTTCTTCAGAGAAAGACCCTTTTAACCTGTAGCCCACCCCTCCCCTCCCGGCCTCAGGGAGGGGTCCACTCCCCCTCTTCTGGGCTGGCAACTAATGACCCACAAAACCCTTTAGGATTCATAGCTCCAGACCAGGGGGTCACAGGAGATGGTTCTTGGACAACGGACCTGCCTGGGTTCCGGCTACAAGTAGAGTCCAAACCTGGTACCGTTATGTGGTTTCTATGGGGAGATATGGATATCTCCCTTCCCTGACTTCGCCCCATTAAACAAAGACCATGGGCACGTATATCGTGGCCATCGGGACACAAATATGTATCCAGTTTACGCCTGCGATGGCCGGGGCGATTCATAATTTCCTTATTAAATGTAGGTGCCAACATGTCTGGGAGGTAGCATTGATCCTGACAGGGCTGATACCTCTTGCTAGGGGTTTTCCTGCAGTATTTAGCTTGCTTCCAAACTGACTGATGAGGTGTGATATTCCCCACCTGGGGCCTCCTTGTAGCGTGGACCCCTGCGGCTTTCTTCCTTGCCAGCTGACACTCAGATGGCAGGGGGTGGGAACTTATTTTGCATGTACAGTGAGGAACATGCCAAGAGGTCAATCAAATCACAATCAGGGCCGGGGCTTTGAAGCAGGGCCCTCCTGTGGAGTTCACTAACTCTGATATCTGTCAGCAAATGGGGGTGTGAGTACATGGACATTAATCCATATTCCTCACAGCACCCTTCAATCAGTATTTTGTGGAAAAAGGTATATGGCACCCCTCAATCAGTATTTTGTGGAAACAGGTATATAGAACCACTGAATCAATATTTGGTGGAAGCAGGTATATCGCACCCCTCAATCAGTATTTTGTGGAAGCCGATGTATCGCAGGCCTCAATCAATATTTGGTGGAAGCAGGTATATCGCACACCTCAATCAGTATTTTGTAGAAGCAGGTATATAGAAACCCTTAATCAGTATTTTGTACAAGTAGGTATGTCGCACCCCTGAATCAGTATTTTGTGGAAGCAGGTATATAGAACCCCTTAATCAGTATTTTGTAGAAGCAGGTATATCGCACCCCTCAATCAGTATTTTGTGGAAGCAGGTATATAGAACCCCTTAATCAATATTTGGTGGAAGCAGGTATATTGCACCCCTCAATCAGTATTTTGTGGAAGCAGGTATATAGAACCCCTTAATCAGTATTTTGTAGAAGCAAGTATATTGCACCCCTCAATCAGTATTTTGTGGAAACAGGTATATAGAACACCTAAATCAATATTTGGTGGATACGGGTATATCGCACCCCTCAATCAGTATTTTGTGGAAGCAAGTATATCAAACCCATTGATCAGTATTTTGTGGAAGCAGGTATGTTGCACTCCTCAATCCGAATTTTGTGTAAGTCGGTGTATCGCAGGCCTTAATCAATATTTGGTGGAAGCAGGTATATCGCACCCATCAATCAGTATTTTTTTGGAAGCTGGTATATAGAACCCCTTAATCAATATTTTGCAGAAGCAGGTATATCGCACCCCTCAATCAGTATTTTGTGGAACCAGGTATATAGAACCCCTGTATCAATATTTGGTGGAAGTATGTATATTGCACCTCTCAATCAGTATTTTGTGGAAGCAGGTATATTAAACCCCTTAATCAGTATTTTGTAGAAGCAGGCATATTGCACCCCTCAATCAGTATTTGTGGAAACAGGTATATAGAACCCCTGAATCAATATTTGGTGGAAGCAGGTATATTGCACCCCTCAATCAGTATTTTGTGGAAGCAGGTATATTGAACTCCTCAATCAATATTTGGTAGAAGCAGGTATATCGCACCCATTAATCAGTATTATTATTTTTTTGTATAAACAGTTTTTATTGATTTTTAGTTTGTAAATCAATGGATAAAGGATACAATACAGTTCTGAGAGTATCTAATTTTCCCTGACGCAGCAGGGGGTATGGTGTGAAATATAGGCATCATAATATACATAAAGACAAAACAGGCGTCAAATGCAAATGGATTTTTGTGAGACAGTAAGTCAGTAACAATGTAATAACAGGTGTGACACACATCACTTGAGGCAGAGGGAGGACGGTCAATATCCAATCATGTGCTAGATCGATTGGAGGAAGAGAGGTTCTGGGATGAACCTAATCAGGAGAAATTTCTATATTTCTTCCATGCTGACCAGGTCGCAAGAAATTTCTTTCTGGTACCCAATTCCCAGTTGGACAATTTCTCTAGGCGGTAGATTTGATCAACTCTGTTTCTCCATTGGTCTATGGAGGGAGTTTCAGAAGAGCGCCACTTAGTGGGAATTAAGAGCCGAGCTGCAGATAACAGGTAAGGCAATAATCCATGTTGTTTGTCATATTTAGATACATCAAGAGAAAGTAAGGCAATTTCAGGTGTGCATGGGGAGTTTGAGCCACAGATTCAATTGCTTATTAGGAAGATCTGTTTCCACCAAAGCATCAGAGGGAGGCAGTTCCACCAGATGTGGATAAAAGTGCCTTTTTCTGAACCACATCTCCAACATAGTTCAGGAACGTCAGGGTACAGGAGAGCTACTTTATCAGGGGTTTTGTACCATCTAGACAAAATTTTATATCCGTTCTCCTGCACCCGGACGCACCTAGAGAGTTTATGTGGAGCGATCAGCAGTGAATTAATTTCTTTGTCTGAGAATTGTTTGTCTAGGTCTTTTTCCCAATGTCCTATGAAAGAGGGTTTAACCTTCGTGGGGGGCTGCATAAGCTTTTTGTAGAGAAAGGAGATCAGTTTGGGTGGGTAATTGGTAATGGATAACAGGTTCTCAAACCAACTAGGGGGATCATTCTTGGGTGTAGATCTGGTATGAATGAGCAACTCATTTTTAATATACTTAAGAGTGAGAAAGCTAGCGGGATGGATGTCGAAAGAGGAAGCTAGTTCTGGTTCTGGAGGGACACAGCCATCACTATCTAGAAGTTCTGTTATAAGGGTAGATGAAGTTCTGAGCTGTGGGGGGGTTGAGGATCTAATCTCTGAAGGGGCTAGAGAGTATATATCCCTGATTTGGAGGAGGGGAGCTAAAGGGAAAAGATCGCTATGGCTGGATGAGAAACAATTCCACACTCTAATGGTAGCGCGTATCATTGGGTTGGACATCAGAG
Organism: Bufo bufo; assembly: GCF_905171765.1. Taxonomy (NCBI): domain Eukaryota; kingdom Metazoa; phylum Chordata; class Amphibia; order Anura; family Bufonidae; genus Bufo; species Bufo bufo. The sequence continues at coordinate 5,119 of NW_024400972.1, forward strand.
GAAGTGGTGTAAGGAGTTTGCCTGGCAACAAAAGGGATCTAAGGGGGGAGTTGAAGTTAGAGTTCTCAATATGGAGCCACATTTTATGTGGTGGGGAGCGAATCCAATCAATAGCTCTACAAAGGTGTATGGCCTTCATATATAGCTCAGGATCAGGCAGACCAATACCCCCTAAGCGTTTAGGTTTGATAAGGGTAGATAGTGAAATTCTAGACCTCTTATTTTCCCACAAGAACTGCCGTATGAGTGTGTTGAGTTTTTTGAAAAAAGATTGGGGAATCATGATGGGAAGAACCTAGAGGAGGTAAGTAAGCCTAGGGATTACTAGTGACATCACAATATTTTTCCTTCCAAATCAGGAGAGGAAATGTCCTTCCAATGAGTCCAATTGAGCGGCGATAGAATGCAAAAGGGGAGTATGGTTTAATGAAAAGGGTAAATGGGCATTAATTTTAATTCCCAAATATGTTATTAGTTGGGTAAGTCCAATTTAAATGGGAGTTGATTGAAGTTTTTTGATGATGAAGGGGGTAGACCAATGTGCCAAATCTGCGATTTGTGTGGGTTAATTTTAAACTTAGAGAATGAGCTCCAGGTGTTAATTATTAGAAGTATCTTGGGCATGGAGGTGATTAGGGTTAGTGGTAAGGATTAAGAGGTCATCTGCAAAGGCGGCTATGTTTACATTCTTGGGGCTCAATTTTCAGTCCTTGGATGGAGTCTTCCTGTCTGAGTGCTGCCAAAAGGGTTTCCATGACCAAGACAAAGATAAAGGGGGAGAGGGGGCAACCTTGACGTGTTCCATTCTTAATTTGGAAGTTGTTGGATATATGGTTATTCACTAGGACCGAGGCGGAAGCGTTGTTATACATTGCAAAAATAGCATAAATATATGGGACAGGGAAGTTGAATTTCAGTAGTGTGAGTTTGATAAAGGACCGGTCAATACGGTCAAAAGCTTTTTCTCCCGCGTCGGTGCCTAGAAGAACCAGGGGTAATTTTTTGTTTGAGACATAATAAAGGGCATCCTAGAATTTTGGTAGTATTGTCTTTTCCCTCTCTTTCTTTAACAAATCCCACCTGGTCAGGGTGGATCAGGTCAGGAAGATAGGATTGTATTCTAGTTGCAAGCATTTTTGCTAGGAGTTTCAAGTCTATGTTCAGAAGGGTGATGGGTCGGTAGTTGGCGCACATAGTGTTGTCCTTTCCATCTTTAGGAATAATCGTAATTACTGCTCTTGTCATGTCTGAGGAGGGGGGAAAGTTTAAAAAGGTTTGGTTATAAAACTCTGAGAAGATAAGGTGCTAGTGTGTTATGGAAGGTTGAGTAGTAAACAGTCCGGAGACCATCAGGGCCGGGACATTTATTTTTTTGGAGAGGATTTTAGGGCTTTGGTAAGTTCTGCAAGGTCGAAAGGTTTTGAGAGGTCCTTCTCCCTGGGATGTGGTCAGGGATGGCAACTTAAGGTGTCCTAAAAAAGATTTGGGGTGAAGATGTGACTCTCTGGTAGATGGGGGAGCAGAGGGGGGTAGGTTATAAAGGTCTTTATAGAAGAGACAAAATTGTTCAGCAATAGACTCTGGGGAGTAGAGTTGATGTCCTTGGGTTGATTTGATTGAGGTCACATATGTTTGTTTTTTTTCTCCTTATACCGTTCATCATAAACCTTGAGGCTTTGTTGCCGTGTGCATAAAATTTATGTTGGGAAGAGAGGTAGTATTTGGCGGCTTTTTTATTTAATACGTTTTTGCGCTCGGATCTAAGAAGCCAGTAGATCAGATAATTGTTGAGGGTCAAGGAATGTTTATGTAGGCTTTCTAGGGTGTGTATGCCGGTCTAACAGGAAGAAAAGTGTTTGTCTGCCAATTTCTTTAGGATGGGAGCATTTGCTTATGAAATGACCACGAATAAAGGCTTTATGGGCATCCCATAATATTTGAGGGGAGACTTCAGGGGGAATCATTAGTCTTGAAGTATTGTTCTAGGAGGGAGGTAAAGTGAGTTACATGTCTATCGTCGCTCAATATGGACTCGTTAAGTTTCCAAATGGGAGGGCTTACCAGAACCAGGTTGTAGATGTAAGGAACAGAAAACCTGGTCTGATATGGTGATGTTTCCAATTGAGGGTCTGTGGATTGATGTAGGAAGTCTTTTGGAACAAAGATATAGTCAATCCTGCTATATGAGATGACCTGGAGCGGAATAAAAAGTGTAGTCAATAGTAGAAGGATTCATGCATCTCCATATATCGATCAATCCCATTAAATGTAGTTTATTTTTTTAGTTTTTTCAAAAGTTTGCCTGATACAGGGGACTTCTTGGACGAAGTGTCTATGGAAGGGTGTAAGGCGATATTTAGATCCCCTGCCAGAATAACTATTCCCTCCCTAATGGTTTCTATTAAAGAAAGAACCTCTAGAAGCCCATGGGACCTGATCGTAGTTAGGAGCATAAATATTCACCAGCGTAAACATTTTATGACCAATAAGTCCTTTTAAAGATAATGTATCTTTCCTCTATGTCTGCAGTATGGGAGGAATATTGGAATGGGACATTTTTTTTTAAGCCAATGCCGACTCCCCTAGAGGCCGCGCCATCAGAAACCACTATGATACCATTTCAGGGAATCTAGAATGGGAGAGATCTGGATATTTCCCCTGTTTATAGTGGGTTTCCTGGAGGAAAATAATTGAGCAATTCTCTTTCCAGAGGAGGGAAAGGATCTGGGATCTTTTAGAAGGTGATCTTAACCCCTTCACATTGAAGGATGAGAGTTTGAAATCTGTCATGAGAGATTAAATGGGGAGTGGAAGGGGGGGGGGGGAATTGCTATGTCTGTTACTATCAAAGAAGGGGAGGTGAAAAATGATTGGAAACATCAAGGGGAGTCAGGGCCCAATATGTCACATTTTTAAGGTCTTCTGAAAAGTACATCAATACTCTTTGACTGTAAAATAACAGGATAAAACAAAATATTGAACACAAAACAATAACTAAACCAGGGTCGCTTAAGGCAACCAACATTTATGTCAATTGTGAGGAGTATTTAGGTATCAAGTAAGAGGGGGGGAGAGAGGTTATTACCCCATGTACAGTGACCTGCTATGGGATGACAGGAGATTTAGTATTGAGACCAATAAGATGTTACAGGGGACAAGAAGAATATTACAGGGACGAGAGGGGGGGGGAGAGGAAGAGGTTATTGGGGGGGGGTTGGAAGGGGGAAAGGGATATGGGAAAGAGGGGAGGAAGGGGAAAAGGGAGAAAGAGTTCGGGCAAAAGCATTAATAGGCCTATAATAGACATGTACTGTCCATTCGGCATTAAGAGGTGACCATGCGATCCTCTTGGGAGTCAGGAGGCTGTTTCTTCCTCTTTGTTCTTTGTTGTTTAGGAGTAGCCAGCTTTCTCCCAGGGTGCCATCTTCGGTAGGTCAGGGAGAGATGTAATAGCTGAAACAGTGTCCCAGCAGTGTGATATCCAAAGGCGGGGATGTCTGTGGATGTCTGGAAGAGAATAGCTCTTTGGAGATCATTAAAAGAGGAGATCTGACGAATTTCCCAGAGTAGCTAAATGAAAGGCCAAAGGGGAAAGTCCATCTATATGGGATCCATCTTTCACGGAGGTGGTCAGTGAGAGGTTTAAGAATTTTCCTCTTTGGAGGGTAACCGGGCTAAGTCTGGTAAATTGATATGGGGTTGTTTCCAAAAGTGATATTATTCGCCAATCTTGCCGGCAGAAAGGATTTTTTCTTTGTCCACAAAGTTTAGAAATCTGCAAATAATGTCTCTGGGAGGCCTCATTGCTTTTCGGTTTTGGGGTCTAGGGCTCTATGAGCTCTTTTGATTATAAGGCTTGAGGAATTTTAGCATCCTTGGATCGAGGACGCGATAGGTTTTGATCGCAGGTACGATTTTCTTCATTAGCCACCGATTCAGGAATCCCTCTAAATCGCAGATTATTTCTACGACCACGATTCTCTTGGTCTTCCAGGTTTACATATAAGGTGTTCATGTGTGATTGGCAAATGGAGATGGGATTGGGCCATCGCTGCACAGTGTTTGAAGCGTAGCTGCTTGCTTGGTTTTCCAGCGTTTCGACTCTGTGGCCCACATGCTGAATCTCCTGCCGGTCAAGGACAGATAATTCCTGAGTTCAGAGGAAGCAAGGCTTCACAGCTAAAGTTGTTTATAAACCTCCTGGACACAGGTAAAGCTCGGGGGAAACCTACATCCCCTGCAATCACTTTCCTCCCTCAGACTGCCTTCTTCACTTTTGGCGTCTTTAGCTCCTGGGCCTGCGGCTTGTTTTTTTTGAGAATTTAGCCATCCCCAAGTTCGAGGTTTATATCTTATGACTGGCGCCTGGCTCGAGGCGGTCTCTGTCCCTCCGATTTTGACCATGATTCGGGTCTCTGTAGCTTACGTTTGCTTAAATCCCAGCTGGTCTGTGTACGGAGCTCAGCAAGACGCGGCCATTCAGGTCCGGCGCTAGATCCGCCGAGGTGCATCAATCAGTATTTTGTGCAAGCAGGTATATAGAAACCCTTAATCAGTATTTTGTAGAAGCAGGTATATCGCACCCCTCAATCAGAATTTTGTGAAAATAGGTAAATAGAAACCCTTAATCAATATTTGGTGGAAGCAGGTATATCGCACCCCTCAATCAGTATTTTGTGGAAGCCGGTGTATTTCAGGTCTCAATCAATATTTGGTGGAAGCAGGTATATCGCATTCCTCAATCAGTATTTTGTGGAAGCAGGAATATAGAACCCCTTAATCAGTATTTTGTAGAAGCAGTGATATCGCACCCCTCAATCAGTATTTTGTGGAAGCAGGTATATAGAACCCCTTAATCAATATTTTGTAGAAGCAGGTATATCGCACCCCTCAATCAGTATTTTGTGGAAGCCAGTGTATCGCAGGCCTCAATCAATATTTGGTGGCAGCAGGTATATCGCACCCCTCAATCAGTATTTTGTGAAAGCAGTTATATAGAACCCCTTAATCAGTATTTTGTAGAAACAGGTATATCGCTCCCCTCAATCAGTATTTTGTGGAAATAGGTACATAGGACCACTGAATCAATATTTGGTGGAAGCAGGTATATTGCACCCCTAAATCAGTATTTTGTGGAAGCGGGTATATAGAACCCCTGAATCAATATTTGGTAGAAGCAGGTATATCGCACCCCTCAATAAGTATTTTGTGGAAAAAGGTATATAGAACCCCTGAATCAATATTTGGTGGGAGCAGGTATATCACACCCCTCAATCAGTATTTTGTGGAAGCAGGTATATCAAACCGCTTAATCAGTATTTTGTAGAAGCAGGTATATCGCACCCCTCAATCATTTTTTTGGGGGGGCAACAGCTATATCACACCCGTTGCAAATAGTTGTTCCAATAACGCTTGTCCCTCTATATACCTGCGGTATTGCACCAGAACTGTACACAACTGCTGCATAATACAAATGCACTATAATATACTTTCTATGTTAGAAATTATATTATAGGTATATCACACCCCTTAATCAGTTTTTTGGGAGGCAACAGGTATATCACACCAGTTGCAATTAATTATTCCAATAGCGTTTGTCCTTCTATATAGCTGCGGTATCGCAGCAGAACCGTACACAACTGCTGCACAATACAAATGCACTATAATATACTTTCTATGTTAGAAAGTATATTATATGTATATCACACCCCTTAGTATATCACACCTATCGATAGCACACCTATACTGATCCTTAAAAAGACTTTTGTGGCCCTATTAGCTAGCGTTTGGTGTCCCTATTAGTCTGTCCCTGCTCCACAAAGCAACCTCTACCTACACTGGCAAAACATAGAATGTAAAATGGCTGCCAGATCGGGTTCTGTGATAGGGTGGGGGTGTGTCCATGTGCTGAAATGTCTCAATTGGCTGTCCTGTCCACCTGATGGATGTGTCATGGGTCAAAGTTTGGCGCAATGCAAAAGAATTATGTCGCCGGCGGACATCGCATATGTTTGCATGTTTGGCGAATTGCGAACTAGCAAAGTTTGCCACGAATCGACCACTGGGCGAACCGCAAGGCCATCTCTGCTCTTTGGTTTGGCTGACTATACTTATCTACACCTACTAGTTAGTATCCCTGCCCATATTAGTATATATACTCCTCACTACTACCCTTCTACCTCATCAGTCATTACTCCTTGAGAAAGCTGACCATGAAACGTGCGTTGTAGCATGGTGGTGGTCTGACATAATGCAGGACTTTAACTGTTGCTGCGTATTATGTTTTTGTTTTGACAGTCTATGCTAGTTATTTTTTTACTTTAGAGTGGCAATAGATTCTGTGAAATTCTCAACAGCATGTACTTATGGTAATGTTCTTTTAACCATCTCTCCCAACCGTTCATTTATTGCATTGGCACTTTTTTCCATATACAGTTGTATACAGAAAAAGTATGTGAACCCTCCCTTTGGAATGATATGGATTTCTGCACAAATTGGTCATAAATGTGATCTGATCTTCATCTAAGTCACAACAATAGACAATCACAGTCTGCTTAAACTAATAACACACAAAGAATTAAATGTTAACATTTTGTTACCATTTTTTTTATTGAACACACCATGTAAACATTCACAGTGCAGGTGGAAAAAGTATGTGAACCCTTGGATTTAATAACTGGTTGAACCTCCTTTGGCAGCAATAACTTCAACCAAATGTTTCCTGTAGTTGCAGATCAGACGTGCACAACGGTCAGGAGTAATTTTTGACCATTCCTCTTTACAGAACTGTTTCAGTTCAGCAATATTCTTGGGATGTCTGGTGTGAATTGATTGCTTGAGGTCATGCCACAGCATCTCAATCGGGTTGAGGTCAGGACTCTGACTGGGCCACTCCAGAAGGCGTATTTTCTTCTGTTTAAGCCATTCTGTTGTTTATTTACTTCTATGCTTTGGGTTGTCGTCCGTTTGCAACACCCATCTTCTGTTGAGCTTCAGCTGGTGGACAGATGGCCTTAAGTTCTCCTGCAAAATGTCTTGATAAACTTGGGAATTCATTTTTCCTTCGATGGGGGGCGGAGTCTAGCAGCCGAGCCGGATGCAGGCTGAGTGAAGAGCTCAGCTGCTGACCGAGCCTCTTATTACAGCGATTTTCACAGCACAAAATGGGGAAAATTAACAAGGATAAACCCAAAGAAACACTTGGGAGGCTGAAGACCGCTTCAAACCAAAGCGATTTGGACAAATTTGTGAGGAAAACAGAAGTGAGGTCTGAATCCAAGATGGCGACCGCACGCCGAGCGGCTCTGAATGCAGGTAAAGACGAGGACTCAGAGGGGGAGAGAGATAGCGATACAGAGGAGACAGCAGCTGCAGATGACTTACCTCTGTCCAGAGTCTTTATGAGAGACCTCCTGCACGACGTGTTAGAGCCACTCAGGCAGGACTTATCTGAAATTAAACAAGATATACACCAGCTTAGTGCCAGAGTCGATGCACTAGAATCTGGGCAGCAATCCCTCATTGAATTTGGGGAGCAAGTGGCAACCAGCATGGACAATGCACAGGCCCACGTCAACTATTTGTATGCCCTAGTTGAGGACCAAGATAACAGGGGCAGAAGAAATAATATAAGGCTCAAAGGGGTCCCTGAATCTGTTTCTATGGAGTCCCTGAAACAAGAGGTGGTGTTGTTTTTTCCCCGCCTTGTACCAGAGTGTCCTCTTGAAAAGCTAGAGATGGACAGAGTCCATAGGGCATTGAGGCCAATCCCAAAGCCACAAGATCCTCCCAGGGATGTCATTTGCCGCATGACTAGTTTTATAGTAAAAGAACAGATCCTTGCAGCAGCGAGAAATAATAAAACGGCGGACATTGAAGGTTCTGTTATTACACTGTATCAGGACTTATCGCCCATGACTCTCAGGAAGAGACGGCACCTGAAACTGCTACTGGATATTTTGCAGCAAAAAAAGCTAACATATAGATGGCTTCATCCTTTCGGATTACTAATCAACACGCCGATTAGAAAACAAGTTAT
>NW_024400973.1:0-13111 GCF_905171765.1 Bufo bufo
TCTATAGGGTGTCTCACCTTTTTCATGTAGGTCGCTTTAAATCACTTTCGGAATTTGGTTTTAATGATAGTTCACCATTAGAGGTATTTATGTATGCACGTTTGAAACATGTATTTGAAGCCTCTAGGAATAGGGGTCGTATTTTTCCACGAGAGAATATATTCTTCGATTACTGTGACGCCAGAAGGATGAGAAGGTGAAAATATCTAGATTATATGCTAAACTCCGAATGGCACTGGCAACTGTAACGCCTTTTAAAAGCCCAAGTAAATGGGAGCAAGAGCTGAATTGCCCTCCTTTACAGTGGCCCACTATCTATAGGAACGTGAGAAAGGCGACAGTTTCCAGTGCTCATAGATTAATTCAATTTAAGATCATCCATAGACTGCACTATACGCCCAAAACCCAAGGAAAATTTCCCCAAAATAGGGACCGGGACTGTTGCTGCCCTAAATGTGGATATGTTAATGTGATTTATGTCCATTTGCTTTGGAGTTGCAGTAAAATAAGAAAATATTGGGATGAGGTTTTCTCTGCCCTACAAAAGGAATCCTAAATGAACTATAACCCGGGGATCTTGATAGTGATCTTTGGAGATTATGGTTCAGAAACGGAAGTACCCCCCCAGGTTAGATGGATCTGGATGAGAGGATTGATGGTAGCGAAAGCTATATTGGTCAAGTACTGGGGTTCTGTCTCCCAGCCCTCGTCAAGGGAGTGGGGTCTATACCTTCAACAAATTAAAATATATGAGGATATTGAAAGGAATCGGAGAGTTGCACGCAGAGCCACGTAGATATATCTAATGTATTTATTGTATGTTGCACTTGATTGAACTGAGGGGAACGACAGCCAATGGGGGGGGGGGGGGGGGGGTTATAAGGATGTTTATGATTGTTATATTATATACACTGATGTGATTAATATTGGTCTATGTACTAATTTTATGATTTTCTAAAATAAAAATAAAGAAAAATTTAAGAATGTGAAGGCGGATGCCCTGTCACGTTGTTTTCCGGCAGGTGGGAATTTTGAAGACCCGGGTCCCATTTTGACTGAAGGTGTGGTGGTCTCTGCTCTTTATCCTGAATTGGAGGCAGAGGTTCAGGTAGCCCAGTCAGAGGCTCCTGATCTTTGTCCTCCTGGGAGGTTGTTTGTGCCTCTCGCTTTAAGACACAAGATTTTTAAGGAGCACCACGATACTGTCCTTGCTGGGCACCCGGGGCAAGAGCCACAGTGGATCTCATCGCTCGGAGATTCTGGTGGCCGGCGCTTCGTAAGTCGGTTGAGGGTTTTGTGGCAGCCTGCGAGACCTGCGCTCGTGCCAAAGTCCCTCATTCACGGCCATCAGGTCCTCTCCTTCCGTTACCCATTCATTCCCGTCCTTGGACACATCTGTCCATTGACTTCATTACGGACCTGCCTCGTTCCTCGGGGAAGACTGTGATTCTGGTGGTGGTGGACCGTTTTAGCAAAATGGTGCATTTCATTCCTTTTCCTGGCTTGCCCAATGCTAAGACGCTGGCGCAGGCATTTATTGATCACATTGTCAAATTGCATGGTATTCCTTCAGACATAGTCTCTGATAGGGGCACACAGTTTGTTTCCAGATTCTGGAAGGCTTTCTGTTCTCGCTTGGGGGTTCGGTTGTCATTCTCTTCTGCTTTCCACCCGCAGTCGAATGGTCAGACAGAGCGCGTCAATCAGAATCTGGAGACATATCTGCGCTGTTTTGTGGCGGAGAATCAGGAGGATTGGTGTTCTTTTTTTGTCCCTTGCTGAGTTTGCTTTAAATAACCGTTGCATATGGGTTTCATCTGCAGTTTGGGACATTCTCTGGAGAGGGGTCTTCTGGTTTACCTGATGAGGACAGATTCTCCTCATCTTTGTCATCGATTTGGCAAAAGATTCAGGATAATCTAAAGAGCATGAGTGAGAGATATAAGCGTGTGGCGGATAAGAGACGTGTGCCTGGTCCGGACCTGAATGTTGGTGATCTGGTGTGGTTGTCTACTAAGAATATCAAATTGAAGGTTCCCTCCTGGAAGTTGGGTCCTAAGTTTATTAAGCCTTACAAAATCTTGTCCGTCATCAATCCTGTTGCCTACCGTCTTGATCTTCCTCAGACTTGGAAGATCCATAATGTTTTTCATAAGTCCTTATTAAAACCTTATGTCCAACCCATTGTACCCTCGTCTTTGCCTCCTCCTCCGATTGTGGTTGATGGTAATCTTGAATTTCAGGTCTCTAGGATTGTGGATTCTCGTGTTGTCCGCGGTTCTCTCCAGTACCTCGTTCATTGGGAGGGTTATGGTCCTGAGGAGAGGATGTGGGTCCCAGTGACGGACATTAAGGCCACTCGTCTCATCAGGGCTTTCCATAGGTCCCATCCTGAGAAGGTGGGCTCTGAGTGTCCGGAGTCCACTCGTAGAAGGAGGGGTACTGTCATCACCAGACATCTGAGAAGCTCTGACAGACATCCTTCAGAACCTCCTCCTTGAGGTTCCTTTTGTTTTGCTTTAATTTTCTCATCTCGTTAGCCTCTCTCAGCTGTCATGTAGTTGCACTGATTGCATCCCTTCCCATACTGCATCACTTTGCGGTTTATACAACTTCCTGGAGTGTATGCATGCTGGATGCTACTACTGAGTCTTCTACAGATAAGTTTTGTTCATTCATTTGTATTTCCCTGTTTGCTAGATCCCAGGTGACCCTGACTACCTCCGTATCAAGTGTAGGGAGCCGGTGATCGTGTCCCCTCACTATTATAGGGTGTTCAGCTGTTATACAGTCGAGGTACGAGGATATGCGATCATCTACCATTGAGATTTTTGCAGAGGCTGAGCAGTTAGGGAGAGAGCCAGGTCTGTTGCAGGGCTATCGCTTTTGTTCCTTAGTTTTGGATCCAGTCAGTCGGATCTTCACTTTGTGTCTTCTAGTTTTCTGTACACCTTCCGTGACAGTATCTCATGATAGGTGGTGAGTTGCAGACGATAAACTGATCTGCACCTGCATTGCAGTGGCAAAAATGCAAAAAACAGAAAAGGCATAGCTCCGTCGGTGGTCGCTTCCGTCCCCTAAGTTGCGACAGCGGGAAAAGAGGTGTACTCTTGGAGTTTCTATGGCCATAACCGTCAGAAACAGATAAGAAGGCTTTTGTGTTTTGGGCCTGCTAATAGATGCTGGACAGTATTCCATTTTGCACAGAAGCGCCATTTTTTCCTCAAACAAATCTTTCCATAAACTGACACCTTTGTTTGACACACACAAACATGCACCCTTACCTGTTGATTGGAATCTATACCTGTTGATGTGCAAAGATCCACATCTGACTGAAGAATGAAGGATCATGGCTGCTGCCAGGAAGAAAAACAGCAAGGGTCCATTGCGATGTCATCATCCATGGATGCTGAAGGGTTCCATTGCGACACGCTTAGTGTTCCATCTATTGAAATTTTCATGGAGGCTGCCATATTGATTTTCTGGAGGCAGCCATTTTGTTTTGCAGTTAAACAGAGCTGTCATTTCAATGGATAAGAAATGCTGGGAAGGGATAGGATTGTAGCCACAGAAGTCCGCATGCATGAATTCTAGTCTCTGAGCACTATTGTTTATAGTTACAATGAAATTCTGGGTTAGAACCTGTTTTTGGATTTCTGGAGCAGGTAGAGCATTGCAGAGGTGCCTAAGTACATTCAATAATAGCACAGAACTTTGATTGGACAACAGGCGCATTCTCATTCTGCCAGCTACAAAAATCCATAAAAGGCATGGTATCTCATGATAGGTGGTGAGTTGCGGACGATAAACTGATCTGCACCTGCATTGCAGTGGCAAAAATGCAAAAAACAGAAAAGGCATAGCTCCGTCGGTGGCCGCTTCCGACCCCCAAGTTGCAACAGCGGGTAAAGAGGTGTACTCTTAAAGTTTATATGGCCATACCATCAGAAACAGATAAGAAGACTTTTGTGTTCTGGGCCTGCTAATAGACGCTGGATAGTATTCCATTTTGCACATTAGCGCCATTTTTTCCTCAAACAAATCTTTCCACTAACTGACACCTTTGTTTGACACACACAAAAATGCACCCTTACCTGTTGATTGGAACCCATACCTGTTGATGTGCATGGATACACATCTGACTGAAGAATGAAGGATCATGGCTGCTGCTAGGAAGGAAAACAGCAAGGGTCCATTGTGATGTCATCATCCATGGATGCTGAAGGGTTCCATTGTGACACGCTCAGTGTTCCATATATTGAAATTTTCATGGAGGCTGCCATATTGATTTTCGGGTGGCAGCCATTTTGTTTTGCAGTTAAACAAAGCAGTCATTTCAATAAATAAGAAATGCTAAGAAAGGGATAGGATTGTAGCCACAGAAGTCAGCATTGACGAATTCTAGTCTCTGAGCACTATTGTTTATAGCTACAATGAAATTCTGGGTTAGAACCTGCTTTTGGATTTCTGGAGCAGGTAGAGCATTTGCAGAGGTGCCTAAGTACATTCAATAATAACACAGAACTTTGATTGGACAACAGGCGCATTCTCATTCTGCCAGCTACAAAAATCCATAAAAGGCATGGTATCTCATGATAGGTGGTGAGTTGCAGACGATAAACTGATCTGCACCTGCATTGCAGTGGCAAAAATGCAAAAAAACAGAAAAGGCATAGCTCCGTCGGTGGCCGCTTCCGTCCCATAAGTTGCGACAGCGGGTAAAGAGGTGTACTCTTAGAGTTTATATGGCCATACCATCAGAAACAGATAAGAAGACTTTTGCATTCTGGGCCTGCTAATAGACGCTGGACAGTATTCCATTTTGCACAGAAGCACCATTTTTTCCTCAAACATATTTTTCCATAAACTGACACCTTTGACACACACAAAAATTCACACTTACCTGTTGATTGGAACCCATTCCTGTTGATGTGCATGGATACACATCTGACTGAAGAATGAAGGATCATGGCTGCTGCTAGGAAGGAAAACAGCAAGGGTCCATTGTGATGTCATCATCCATGGATGCTGAAGGGTTCCATTGTGACACGCTCAGTGTTCCATATATTGAAATTTTCATGGAGGCTGCCATATTGATTTTCGGGTGGCAGCCATTTTGTTTTGCAGTTAAACAAAGCAGTCATTTCAATAAATAAGAAATGCTAAGAAAGGGATAGGATTGTAGCCACAGAAGTCAGCATTGACGAATTCTAGTCTCTGAGCACTATTGTTTATAGCTACAATGAAATTCTGGGTTAGAACCTGCTTTTGGATTTCTGGAGCAGGTAGAGCATTTGCAGAGGTGCCTAAGTACATTCAATAATAGCACAGAACTTTGATTGGACAACAGGCGCATTCTCATTCTGCCAGCTACAAAAATCCATAAAAGGCATGGTATCTCATGATAGGTGGTGAGTTGCGGACGATAAACTGATCTGCACCTGCATTGCCGTGGCAAAAATGCAAAAAACAGAAAAGGCATAGCTCCGTCGGTGGCCGCTTCCGACCCCCAAGTTGCGACAGCGGGTAAAGAGGTGTACTCTTAAAGTTTATATGGCCATAGCGTCAGAAACAGATAAGAAGACTTTTGTGTTCTGGGCCTGCTAATAGACACTGGATAGTATTCCATTTTGCACAGATGCGCCATTTTTTCGTCTAACAAATCTTTCCATAAACTGACACCTTTGTTTGACACACAAAAATGCACCCTTACCTGTTGATTGGAACCCATACCTGTTGATGTGCAAAGATCCACATCTGACTGAAGAATAAAGGATCATGGCTGCTGCCAGGAAGGAAAACAGCAAGGGTCTATTGTGATGTCATCATCCATGGATGCTAAAGGGTTCCATTGCGACACGCTTAGTGTTCCATCTATTAAAATTTTCATGGAGGCTGCCATATTGATTTTCTGGAGGCAGCCATTTTGTTTTGCAGTTAAACAGAACTGTCATTTCAATGGATAAGAAATGCTGGGAAGGGATAGGATTGTAGCCACAGAAGTCAGCATGGAGGAATTCTAGTCTCTGAGCACTATTGTTTATAGCTACAATGAAATTCTGGGTTAGAACCTGCTTTTGGATTTCTGGAGCAGGTAGAGCAATTGCAGAGGTGCCTAAGTACATTCAATAATAGCACAGAACTTTGATTGGACAACAGGCGCATTCTCATTCTGCCAGCTACAAAAATCCATAAAAGGCATGGTATCTCATGATAGGTGGTGAGTTGCAGACGATAAACTGATCTGCACCTGCATTGCAGTGGCAAAAATGCAAAAAAACAGAAAAGGCATAGCTCCGTCGGTGGCCGCTTCCATCCCATAAGTTGCGACAGCGGGTAAAGAGGTGTACTCTTAGAGTTTATATGGCCATACCATCAGAAACAGATAAGAAGACTTTTGTATTCTGGGCCTGCTAATAGACGCTGGACAGTATTCCATTTTGCACAGAAGCACCATTTTTTCCTCAAACATATTTTTCCATAAACTGACACCTTTGACACACACAAAAATTAACACTTACCTGTTGATTGGAACCCATTCCTGTTGATGTGCATGGATCCACATCTGACTAAAGAATGATGGATCATGGCTGCTGCTAGGAAGGAAAACACCAAGGGTCCATTGTGATGTCATCATCCATGGATGCTGAAGGGTTCCATTGCGACAAGCTCAGTGTTCCATTTATTAAAATTTTCACGGAGGCTGCCATATTTATTTTCTGGAGGCAGCCATTTTGTTTTGCAGTTAAACAGAGCAGTCATTTCAATGGATAAGAAATGCTGGGAAGGGATAGGATTGTAGCCACAGAAGTCAGCATGGACGAATTCTAGTCTCTGAGCACTTTTGTTTATGGCTACAATGAAATTCTGGGTTAGAACCTGCTTTTGGATTTCTGGAGCAGGTAGAGCAATTGCAGAGGTACCTAAGTACATTCAATAATAGCACAGAACTTTGATTTGACAACAGGCGCATTCTCATTCTGCCAGCTACAAAAATCCATAATAGGCATGGTATCTCATGATAGGTGGTGAGTTGCAGACGATAAACTGATCTGCACCTGCATTGCAGTGGCAAAAATGCAAAAAACAGAAAAGGCATAGCTCCGTCGGTGGCTGCTTCCGCCCCCTAAGTTGCGACAGTGGGTAAAAAGGTGTACTCTTGGAGTTTATATGGCCATACAATCAGAAACAGATAAGAAGGCTTTTATGTTCTGGGCCTGCTAATAGATGCTGGACAGTATTCCATTTTGCACAGAAGCACCATTTTTTCGTCAAACAAATCTTTCCATAAACTGACACCTTTGTTTGACACACAAAAACGCACCCTTACCTGTTGATTAGAACCCATACCTGTTGATGTGCAAAGATCCACATCTGACTGAAGAATAAAGGATCATGGCTGCTGCCAGGAAGGAAAACAGCAAGGGTCCATTGTGATGTCATCATCCATGGATGCTGAAGGGTTCCATTGCGACACGCTTAGTGTTCCATCTATTGAAATTTTTATGGAGGCTGCCATATTGATTTTCTGGAGGCAGCCATTTTGTTTTGCAGTTAAACAGAGCAGTCATTTCAATGGATAAGAAATGCTGGGAAGGGATAGGATTGTAGCCACAGAAGTCAGCATGGACGAATTCTAGTCTCTGAGCACTATTGTTTATAGCTACAATGAAATTCTGGGTTAGAACCTGCTTTTGGATTTCTGGAGCAGGTAGAGCATTTGCAGAGGTGCCTAAGTACATTTAAAAAATAGCACAGAACTTTGATTGGACAACAGGCGCATTCTCATTCTGCCAGCTACAAAAATCCATAAAAGGCATGGTATCTCATGATAAGTGGTGAGTTGCAGACGATAAACTGATCTGCACCTGCATTGCAGTGGCAAAAATGCAAAAAACAGAAAAGGCATAGCTCCGTCGGTGGCCGCTTCCGACCCCCAAGTTGCGACAGCGGGTAAAGAGGTGTACTCTTAAAGTTTATATGGCCATACCGTCAGAAACAGATAAGAAGGCTTTTGTGTTCTGGGCCTGCTAATAGATGCTGGAAAGTATTCCATTTTGCACAGAAGCGCCATTTTTCCCTCAAACAAATCTTTCCATAAACTGACACCTTTGTTTGACACACACAAACATGCACCCTTACCTGTTGATTGGAACCCATACCTGTTGATGTGCAAAGATCCACATCTGACTGAAGAATGAAGGATCATGTCTGCTGCCAGGAAGGAAAACAGCAAGGGTCCATTGTGATGTCATCATCCATGGATGCTGAAGGGTTCCATTGCGACACGCTCAGTGTTCCATCTATTCAAATTTTCATGGAGGCTGCCATATTGATTTTCTGGAGGCAGCCGTTTTGTTTTGCATTTAAACAGAGCTGTCATTTCAATGGATAAGAAATGCTGGGAAGGGATAGGATTGTAGCCACAGAAGTCCGCATGGATGAATTCTAGTCTCTGAGCACTATTGTTTATAGTTACAATGAAATTCTGGGTTAGAACCTGCTTTTGGATTTCTGGAGCAGGTAGAGCATTTGCAGAGGTGCCTAAGTACATTCAATAATAGCACAGAACTTTGATTGGACAACAGGCGCATTCTCATTCTGCCAGCTACAAAAATCCATAAAAGGCATGGTATCTCATGATAGGTGGTGAGTTGCGGACGATAAACTGATCTGCACCTGCATTGCAGTGGCAAAAATGCAAAAAACAGAAAAGGCATAGCTCCGTCGGTGGCCGCTTCCGACCCCCAAGTTGCGACAGCGGGTAAAGAGGTGTACTCTTAAAGTTTATATGGCCATACCATCAGAAACAGATAAGAAGACTTTTGTGTTCTGGGCCTGCTAATAGACGCTGGATAGTATTCCATTTTGCACATTAGTGCCATTTTTTCCTCAAACAAATCTTTCCACTAACTGACACCTTTGTTTGACACACACAAAAATGCACCCTTACCTGTTGATTGGAACCCATACCTGTTGATGTGCGTGGATCCACATCTGACTGAAGAATGAAGGATCATGGCTGCTGCCAGGAAGGAAAACAGCAAGGGTCCATTGTGATGTCATCATCCATGGATGCTGAAGGGTTCCATTGCTACACGCTTAGTGTTCCATTTATTGAAATTTTCATGGAGGCTGCCATATTGATTTTCTGGAGGCAGCCATTTTGTTTTGCAGTTAAACAGAACTGTCATTTCAATGGATAAGAAATGCTGGGAAGGGATAGGATTGTAGCCACAGAAGTCAGCATGGACGAATTCTAGTCTCTGAGCACTATTGTTTATAGCTACAATGAAATTCTGGGTTAGAACCTGCTTTTGGATTTCTGGAGCAGGTAGAGCAATTGCAGAGGTGCTAAGTACATTCAATAAAAGTACAGAACTTTGATTGGACAACAGGCGCATTCTCATTCTGCCAGCTACAAAAATTCATAAAAGGCATGGTATCTCATGATAGGTGGTGAGTTGCAGACGATAAACTGATCTGCACCTGCATTGCAGTGGCAAAAATGCAAAAAACAGAAAAGGCATAGCTCCGTCGGTGGCCGGTTCCGACCCCTAAGTTGCGACAGTGGGTAAAGAGGTGTACTCTTAGAGTTTATATGGCCATACCATTAGAAACAGATAAGAAGGCTTTTGTGTTCTGGGCCTGCTAATAGACGCTGGATAGTATTTCAATTTGCACAGAAGCTCCATTTTTTCCTCAAACAAATCTTTCCATTAACTGACACCTTTGTTTGACACACACAAAAATACACCCTTACCTGTTGATTGGAACCCATACCTGTTAATGTGCATGGATACACATCTGACTGAAGAATGAAGAATCATGGCTGCTGCTAGGAAGGAAAACAGCAAGGGTCTATTGTGATGTCATCATCCATGGATGCTGAAGGGTTCCATTGTGACACGCTCAGTGTTCCATATATTGAAATTTTCATGGAGGCTGCCATATTGATTTTCGGGTGGCAGCCATTTTGTTTTGCAGTTAAACAAAGCAGTCATTTCAATAAATAAGAAATGCTGGGAAGGGATAGGATTGTAGAAAGAGGGACCCCCCTGCGCTCCTGTTGTATTGATACGTGTGATTCTACCTGTATGGGGAGATCCTGCTGCTAGGTGTCTGAAAAAGGAGCTATTGTTCTCCTTGATGCATGTACAGAGAGAAAATATGTCACCCTTAGGTGATAGGAGACACAAGCGCTGGTACACAGTAACAATCGGCTAGTCCTTAAGTTTTGCACTCTACCTGTAGCTAGTCTGGATGACCAGGTAATGTGCTGTCAAAATAAATAAATGGTTTCGGTATACAAGTTAGTATCGGAATCAGACCATGTAATCAGTTGTCAAAGGAAAAACACATGGTTAAATATGTACAGATATTGGCATCGGGAAATAGTATCAGGATGCAAATAAGTAACTGAATCGGACCATATAATGGGTTATTGGGGAGGAGTACATGGTTAGGTATATGAATGTTGGTACTAGGAATAGGGTAATAGGGGAGTGGTTAATGTTAATGTAACCACCACCCTCAGTACCTTGTTTGTTCTTTTCACCAAAGTATTCCTTCTGTCGATGTTCCAGTATGCTGGTTTCTTCTGGGTTCCTTTTGTGAAGGTATTGATGTCCTTTCTGATCGCGGCGTTCTTCTTGCTCTTCTAGCTCACCTGCCAGCAGCAGCGCGGCCCCGGCCGGAAGCACGCGCGGCGTGAGGGAGCTTGGTGTGTTACCCGGGAAACCTGTTTGCGGTGACGTCACCTGGTACGAGTATGGTAACCTCCGTAGGACAAAAGACTGTAACCTACGCGTTTCAGAGCCAAAGCGGGCTCCTTCGTCAGGGTTAGTCTACACATTGTTCATTGGGGGTTTAAATAGCTCGTCAGGTTTCCTATGGCAACGGATAAACACTTGGTCTTTGAGGAGAAGAAGGTGCCAATGTGTCAGTTTTTAGTGGACATGTTAAGTGTGATTATTTTCCCATGGATTCTGTCTGGTATTCATTATTTATTTCATCTGTTTATTGATCCAATATTTTTGTTTAGATTGTTATGAAGAGCAGCAACTACAATTTGTTTATACATTCATTTGTAAGGTACCACAGATCTGTTGATAATTATAATTGCTGTGTTAGTTGGTGATTGTTTGTTACTGGAACGCAAACAGTTCTATCTCCTGGTTTAGTCCGTTTGGGGCTAAACTGTTGCATCTGAAAATCCATTTGCTTTCAGATCTGGACATGGCTTTAATATAGTCGCCCCCTCTCCTATCCTGCTTAACTTTTTCTATGCCCCCAAAACTAGATCCTAGGAATTTTCCCTGATGAAATTCGGTGTAGTGACGTGATAGTGGGTGATTCTCTGATTTCTTTTTTATGTTATTGGTGTGTTCTCTTATACGGACTCGGAGTTCCCTTTTAGTTCGCCCCACATACAATTTCCCGCATGGGCACTTGATATAGTAAATGACCCCTCTGGTGTGGCAGGTAATATAGTCCTTTATTATATGTCTGCCTTGTGGGGTGTCTATTTGGAGTGTCGGTTTGACCTGCTGTCTTAGGATTTTGCAATTAGAGCATAGTCTGCACGGGTAAAAGCCTTTTTTGGGGCATGTTTTTGGGTTCATTTTCTCGTTTTTGATGGAGGGGGCTACTAAATTGGCTAGGTTGGGAGCTTTTTTAAAGATGAAAGTAGGTTTATTAGGCATTTTGTTGCCGATAATTTTGTCATATTTCAGAATGTCCCAGTATTTATATATGATTTTTTTAAACTTATTGACCCCTGCACTGTATGTTGTAATAATAGGGATTTTGATATCTTCACTGTGCTCAGGGTCATCTGTTTCTTCTTTTGTCCTAGGTTTTTTGTCCACTAATAGGGTGAGGCGGTCTAGACCTTCTACAGTTCTGGTGATAGGGGTGAGTGTTTCTAATTTGTAACCCTTCTCTATGAATTTGGTGTTTAACATTTTCGCCTCTTCTTGATAGTTAGTATTGCTAGTACAATTTCTACGGGCTCGTATGTACTGGCTATAAGGGATGTTGTTGAGCCATATGGGTAGGTGACAACTATCCAGAGGGATGAATCCATTGGTGTCTGTCGGTTTGTGGTACGTTTTCGTGTGTATTTTGCCATTCTCGACATATATATTAAGATCAAGGAAGTTAATCTGTGTTTTGTCATAGGATGGAGTAAATTGTAGATAAAAGTTATTTTTATTTAAATTAGTTAAAAAACTGTCAAGGGATATAGTGTCCCCTTGCCAGATAAAAACAATATCATCGATAAAACGTTTCCAGAGGACCAGACCCGCACCGAGCCTGCCATGGGGAAAGATGGTAAGCTCCTCCCATCTGCCCATGTATAGGTTTGCGAAGCTCGGTGCGAATCTGGTCCCCATCGCGGTCCCCCACGTCTGGAGGAAAAAGTCAGGTCCATATTTAAAATAGTTGTGGTCTAAAATGAACATGATGCAATCACCTATAAAATTTATTTGATCCCCTGACATAGTTTTATCTATGTTTAAAAAGTGTTCCACAGCTTCACGGCCCTTTGTTTTTTCGATAACTGTGTACAGAGCGGTGACGTCAAGAGTACCCAAGATAAAATCTGCCTGCCACTGGATACCATCTAATATTTGGAGGATATGTTTGGTATCTTTCAAGTATGCAGGTAATTTAACTACTTTATCCTGTAGCATAACATCAATATATTTGGATAGATTGGAGGTGAGGCCCTCTATTCCAGAGATTATGGGTCTGCCGGGGGGGTTGGTTTTATTTTTATGGATCTTGGGTAGGTAATAAAATATGGGTATTCTGGGGGTCTGGTTATTAATGAAAAGGGTCTCTTCTTTGGAGAGTATGCCCATATTTTTTCCTTTTAGAATTAATTGGTTCAATTTGAAGGTGTATTGGTTGGTGGGGTTACCTGGTAGCTTTCTATATGTTTTTGCATCTGAAAGAAGTCTGAGAGCTTCTTTATGGTAGTCTTCTAAATTTAATATAACCAGTCCTCCTCCTTTGTCGGCTGGCCTAATAATGATTTGGTTATTGGTTTGTAGGGATCTAATGGCTCTGGTCTCACCCTTAGTTAGATTGTGAGGTCCTTTTT
>NW_024400974.1:0-13085 GCF_905171765.1 Bufo bufo
CCCAGTCCTCAGCAGTCCATTCACCATACTTTCTGCAGAAGATCAATCTGTCCCTGATGTTTTTTTTGGAGAGAAGTGGCTTCTTTGCTGTCCTTCTTGACACCAGGCCATCTTCCAAAAGTCTTCGCCTCACTGTGCGTGCAGATGCGCTCACACCTGCCTGCTGCCATTCCTGAGCAAGCTCTGCACTGGTGGCACTCCGATCCCACAGCTGAATCCTCTTTAGGAGACGATCCTGGCGCTTGCTGGACTTTCTTGGACGCTCTGAAGCCTTCTTAACAAGAATTGAACCTCTTTCCTTGAAGTTCTTGATGATCCTATAAATTGTTGATTGAGGTGCAATCTTAGTAGCCACAATATCCTTGCCTGTGAACCCATTTTTATGCAACGGAATGATGGCTGCACGCGTTTCTTTGCAGGTCACCATGGTTAACAATGGAAGAACAATGATTTCAAGCATCACCCTCCTTTTAACATGTCAAGTCTGCCATTTTAACCCAATCAGCCTGACATAATGATCTCCAGCCTTGTGCTCGTCAACATTCTCACCTGAGTTAGCAAGACGATTACTGAAATGATCTCAGCAGGTCCTTTAATGACAGCAATGAAATGCAGTGGAAAGTTTTTTTGGGGATTAAGTTAATTTTCATGGCAAAGAAGGACTATGCAATTCATCTGATCACTCTTCATAACATTCTGGAGTATATGCAAATTGCTATTATAAAAACGTAAGCAGCAACTTTTCCAATTTCCAATATTTATGTAATTCTCAAAGCTTTTGGCCACGACTGTACATTCCTTCTGCCCTTGTTCTCTTTTCTGGTGCATTCTAAAACAGCTGATTGTTGGGGGTCCCAGGTGTCGGACCGCAACTGATCAGATACTGATGATAAGTCATCAATTTCAAAATCCAGGAAAACCCCTTAAAAAGGTGGATTTCAGCTACAAGATCCGCAATGGCGCAATAGCGAACTGACATGCTATAGTAGAACATCTCACCACCAAAATGAACCAGGAAGCTAGCAGAAGAGTGTTGAAAACAATAGTACAGAGAACCCTATTGTGTACTATGTGGCTCCAAACAGACGGATAGTTGCTGCACAACGTTGCATCAGCAGAAAAGGCTCCAATTTTTAACGGTAGTATCAGAATTGGACCTCCACTGAGTGACAAATGGTTGTCTTCTCCCCTAGTGTTGATCGCGAATATTCTAATCGCAAATTTTTATCGCAAATATTGGCAGGAATATCTATAATATAGTGCTATATCTTCGTAATCGCGAATATTCTAGATTTTTTTTCATCAGTACCCATTATTCCTCACTGCTTCTAGCTTGTGGGCCAATGAGAAGGTTGCAATATCTTTGACTTTAGGAATAGTGTTGATCGCAAATTTTCATATCGCTAATTTTCCGATTGCCGATTTTCGCAATCAATAAAATAATGACTGGAGATCAATAATTCAATATGACGAATATTCACCCAAATATTTGCGAAATCTCGCGAATTCGAATATTGCCCCTCTCGCTCATCACTGCACCCTGCAACCATTTCTGGAAGAACAGAAGATGGTGGTGGCAGCGTTATGGTCTGGGGAATGTTTTTATGGTATTCTCTGGGGCCACTCATTCATGTGGAAAGCGCTCTCAACTGATTTGGGTATGAATCTATCCTTGCAAATCACGTACACCCATACAGGCTGACTGTCTTCCCTGTGGCGGATGGGATCTTTCACCAAGACAATGTGACATGTTACACAGCTAGAAATGTCCGACATTGGTTGGAAGAGCATCACCAAGACTTCCAAGTACTACCCTGCCCCCATAATTCACCCTTCCTGAATCCAATTGAGCAACTGTGGGATCACCTTAATCGTCATGTTCGCTCTTAGAAGCTCAAGAAGGGAGAAATCCTGTCCTGATTAAATGAAAGAGGTTTTGCGGTGGGAATCCAAACCATTAATATTGCATGATTCTCTTCAGAGCTGTCTTGTTACAGGATAACCAAGACCACCACCCTCCATCTCACAAATCTTTATTCCCCTTCCTTATTTCACTATGCTGTTTCTGAGTTAGGGAAATATCATAGCTTGTTGCGCTAAGTTGTTTCAGTGGTTCTCATGCATGGCAATAAGAGCCACTGAAATAGCAGAGTTGGCAAAGGTAAAAATAAATTGCATTGTATTTAGTGGTAAAGGAGTGGTGGGGACCTACTTGACTGGTGACTGTGGAGAGAGGTCAAACTTCTTCAAGTGTCTAAGATGTGACACATAGTGTTGAGCGCGAATATTCGAATAGCAAATTTTTTAAGCGAATATCGGCACTTCGCTAATTTGCGAATATTTCGAATATAGCACTATAAATTCGCTATTTTGAATATTCGTTTTTTTTATTGTTATATTTTTTCTTTCCCACTTACCAAAAGTAGTTCTTACCTGTTCTGAGGATTCCTGGCTTCCTTGCTGCTCCAGTCAGTGCCCGTTGCCGCTTCTGCCGACTTCCATGCTCATGGAGCGTCCCCATCACCATGGGAACGCCTCCATACTAGAATGTACTGTCGGATGTGATAATTAAGTTGAAATCGCAATGCGATTAATATAACTTGAAGTAATCGCATTGCGATTTCAACTTAGAGCTGGGTTTCTAATGGGTCAGCTTGCTAGAATTAACAAAGTTAACGAATATGGGTCAGCTTGCTAGAATTAACGAAGTTAACGAATATGGAATATAGCAGTGCTAAGTTGAAATCGCAATGCGATTACTTCAAGTTATATTAATCGCATTACGATTTCAACTTAGCACTGCTATATTCCATATTCGTTAACTTCGTTAATTCTAGAAAGCTGACCCATTAGAAACACAGCTCTAAGTTGAAATCGCAATGCGATTAATATAACTTGAAGTAATCGCATTGCGATTTCAACTTAGACCTGGTTTACTATGGTTGGATTACTAGAATTAGCGAAGATGACGAATATGACGAATGTATTCGTCATATTCCTCAAAACGAAGATAACAAAATATTCTCCATCTTCGTTTTAGCTCCATATTCGTCAACTTTGCTAATTCTAGCTATCAAATAGAAAAGTTGACAATAGAGACAGCTGTGTTTAATTCGCTATGCGATTTATATTACTTTGCTTTTTTTTAATAAATAGAATTATAATAATTAGCAAGTATTATAATTATTATATTTATTTGAAAAAAAAAGCAAAGTAATATTATCGCATAGCGAATTAAAAACTTAGCTGTCTCTATAGTCAACTTTCCTATTTGATTGCTAGAATTAGCGAAGTTGACGAATATGGAGCTATGCTAACTTTTGTGGAGCATTAAAACATAAGGAGATAAATCGCCTTAGGGCTCTTTCACACTTGCGGCAGGACGGATCCGACATGCTGTTCACCCTGTCGGATCCGTCCTGCCGCTATTTCGCCGTGCCGCTGGACCGCCGCTCCGTCCCCATTGACTATAATGGGGACGGGGCGGAGCTCCGGCGCAGCACGGCGCAGCACGGCGGTGCACGGCGACATCCAGCTCCGCAAACAGATGCATGGGCCGCAGATCCCTTGATAAAGGTCACAACTGTAATGACCGGCGTCACGCACAGGGAGGAAAAAGGGAAAGCCCTGCCCAAGGGAGAGGGAAAGGTGGTGACCCTTAACTCACCTTGCGGCTGGCACCTGACTGCCCTGACATCCCTAGACGGGTTCCTCACCTGTGCGGCGATCACGTGCCTAAACCCTGGCTTTCCCTAAATGAGCCCTAGATAGTGAACAGGCCGGTGGGATCGCTAGTCCGTTGGTGCACTGTCACTAAGAGGGAAACACCAGGGAGAGGACAGACAAAACAGACAAACACATACACCCAGGTGGGCGACCACAATAGACCACCAAGGTCCAACAGGGATCCGGAGGGAAGCGTTCTGGACAGACTACCAGAGAACGCAGCAACACAGCTCCAGAGGGTCAGAATAGATGTCCAGGCAGGAAGCTCTATATCTGGCAGCCAGAGAAGTGTGAGAGGGGAATATAAGGAGGTTTGGGAGTGCTGGACAAAGAACAGCTGAGGAGAAGGAGCTACGGATCCCTGAGTGAGCCAAAAGGGTTTGCAAAGCAAACCCAGAAAGCTACCATAAGGAAAACAGCCCTATCTTACATAGAGCGTGCAGCCAACCGCTGCGACTTCCTGACCCCGGGAATAACGGAGTCAGGCGTGGTTCTTGACACCCTCGTGACAACAACCGACCAAAACATCGGGACTTCTGTATATGACCCTATGTTATGCTCAATATAATACTGCATGTGGAATGACACAAAGTGTTGTAAAGATTAAAAACATATGAATTAATGAATTAAAATTACTATTTTCTAATAGTAATACGTGTGGTGTGCCATAGATCGCTACCTATAATTGTCTTGATCTTCTATGAGCACCCACTCCATTTAAGGTGTGCAGATCTCAACATTAGGGATGAGCGAACCCGAACTGTATAGTTCGGGTTCGTACCGAATTTTGGGGTGTCCGTGACACGGACCCGAACACGAACATTTTCGTAAAAGTCCGGGTTCGGGTTCGGTGTTCGGCGCTTTCTTGGCGCTTTTTGAAGGGCTGCAAAGCAGCCAATCAACAAGCGTCATACTACTTGCCCCAAGAGGCCATCACAGCCATGCCTACTATTGGCATGGCTGTGATTGGCCAGTGCAGCATGTGACCCAGCCTCTATTTAAGCTGGAGTCACGTAGCGCCGAACGTCACTCTGCTCTGATCAGTGTAGGGAGAGGTTGCAGCTGCTGTTAGGGCGAGATTAGGCAGTGATTAACTCAGCAAAAACACTTAATTCAGTGATCGATCTACAGCTGTGGATCATTGAACTGCTGCTATTTAATTGCTCACTGTTTTTAGGCTGCCCAGAGCGTTTTTATGTAATTTTGTGTCTTGTGGTGCGCCAGCACAAGCTGTCACCAAGTCCATTTAACCATCAATAGTGTGGTTATTTTTTTGCTATATCCTACACCAGGGGCTTTGCTGTGCTTGCTATTTTATTGAGGGGTAAAATACAATTGCCAAAATAGCAGTACCCTAAATCTGGTGTTTCAGCTGTGGCTAGCCAATTGTAATACTGTCTGCTGTCTGGCAAAGGATATATTTTTGTTCTGGGTTGAAATACAATTCCCAAGTTAGCAATTCCCTAAATAAGTGGTTTCTGCTGTATCAGGCCAAGTTTAAATCGATCCATAAAAGGGTATATTAGATTGAAGGTGCGGATAGGGTCATCCTCAATAACTTCACACGCTACCGTGCATTTCAAAGTCTAATTCTGTCCGTAAACGTATACCTGTCATCCAGCGCCTAAATAATAGGCCTACAATTTATATTCAGCTAAATCTGTCGTTACTGCTGAGCCTGTATTAGTGTAATACGGTACCTAAATAGATAGCCAGATAGTGTTAGGTGTCTGTAAAAAAAGGCCTGAATTTGAATTCAATACATTGGGTCAAATAATTTTTTTCTTATTGTGGTGAACGGTAACAATGAGGAAAACATATAGTAAGGGACGCGGACATAGTCGTGGTGGTGTTTGTGGACCCTCTGCTGCTGGGAGAGGACGTGGCCGTTCTGCCACAGCCACACGTCCTAGTGAACCAACTACCTCAGGTCCCAGTAACCACCAGAATTTACAGCGATATTTGGTGGGGCCCAATGCCGTTCTAAAGATGGTAAGGCCTGAGCAGGTACAGGCATTAGTCAATTGGGTGGCCGACAGTGGATCCAGCACGTTCACATTTTCTCCCACCCAGTCTTCTGCAAAAAGCGCACAGATGGCGCATGAAAACCAAGCCCATCAGTCTGTCACATCACCCCCATGCATATCAGGGAAACTGTCTGAGCCTCAAGTTATGCAGCAGTCTCTTATGCTGTTTGAAGACTCTGCTGGCAGGGTTTCCCAAGGGCATCCACCTAGCCCTTCCCCAGGGGTGGAAGAGATAGAATGCACTAACGCACAACCACTTATGTTTCCTGATGAGGACATGGGAATACCACCTCAGCACGTCTCTGATGACGACGAAACACAGGTGCCAACTGCTGCGTCTTTCTGCAGTGTGCAGACTGAACAGGAGGTCAGGGAGGAAGACTGGGTGGAAGACGATGCAGGGGACGATGAGGTCCTAGACCCCACATGGAATGAAGGTCGTGCCACTGACTTTCAGAATTCAGAGGAAGAGGCAGTGGTGAGACCAAGCCAACAGCGTAGCAAAAGAGGGAGCAGTGGGCAAAAGCAGAACACCCGAAACCAAGAGAGTCCATCTGCTACTGGCCACCGCCATCTGGGACCGAGCACCCCAAAGGCAGCTTCAAGGAGTTCCCTGGCGTGGCAGTTCTTCAAACAATGTGCTGACAACAAGACCCGAGTGGTTTGCACGCTGTGCCATCAGAGCCTGAAGCGAGGCATTAATGTTCTGAACCTTAGCAAAACCTGCATGACCAGGCACCTGCATGCAAAGCATGAATTGCAGTGGAGTAAACACCTTAAAAACAAGGAACTCACTCAGGCTCCCCCTGCTACCTCTTCTGCTGCTGCCGCCGCCTCGGTCTTTTCCTCCGTCGCCTCTATCTCCGTGGCCTGTTCCAGTGTTGGGTAACGTGAAGCATGATTCTCTGCTATGACATGAAGCCTGAATCTCTGCTATGGGACCTCTCTCCTCTGTCTGGGTGCCGGGGCCAAAATATCTGACAATGGACTGTTCCAGTTTTGGGTGACGTGAAGCATGATTCTCTGCTATGACATGAAGCCTGAATCTCTGCTATGGGACCTCTCTCCTCTGTCTGGGTGCCGGGGCCAAAATATCTGACAATGGACTGTTCCAGTTTTGGGTGACGTGAAGCATAATTCTCTGCTGACATGAAGCCTGAATCTCTGTTATGGGACCTCTCTCCTCTGTCTGGGTGCCGGGGCCTAAATATATGACAATTGACTGTTCCAGTTTTGGCTGATGTGAAGCCTGATTCTCTGCTATGACATGAAGACTGATTCTCTGCTGACATGAAGCCTGAATCTCTGTTATGGGACCTCTCTCCTCTGTCTGGGTGCCGGGGCCTAAATATATGACAATGGACTGTTACAGTTTTGGCTGACGCGAAGCCTGATTCTCTGCTATGACATGAAGACTGATTCTCTGCTGACATGAAGCCTGAATCTCTGCTATGGGACCTCTCTCCTCAGTCTGGGTGCCGGGGCCTAAATATATGACAATGGACTGTTCCAGTTTTGGCTGACGTGAAGCCTGATTCTCTGCTATGACATGAAGACTGATTCTCTGCTGACATGAAGCCTGAATCTCTGTTATGGGACCTCTCTCCTCTGTCTGGGTGCCGGGGCCAAAATATCTGACAATGGACTGTTCCAGTTTTGGGTGACGTGAAGCATGATTCTCTGCTATGACATGAAGCCTGAATCTCTGCTATGGGACCTCTCTCCTCTGTCTGGGTGCCGGGGCCAAAATATCTGACAATGGACTGTTCCAGTTTTGGGTAACGTGAAGCATAATTCTCTGCTGACATGAAGCCTGAATCTCTGTTATGGGACCTCTCTCCTCTGTCTGGGTGCCGGGGCCTAAATATATGACAATTGACTGTTCCAGTTTTGGCTGATGTGAAGCCTGATTCTCTGCTATGACATGAAGACTGATTCTCTGCTGACATGAAGCCTGAATCTCTGTTATGGGACCTCTCTCCTCTGTCTGGGTGCCGGGGCCTAAATATATGACAATGGACTGTTACAGTTTTGGCTGACGCGAAGCCTGATTCTCTGCTATGACATGAAGACTGATTCTCTGCTGACATGAAGCCTGAATCTCTGCTATGGGACCTCTCTCCTCAGTCTGGGTGCCGGGGCCTAAATATATGACAATGGACTGTTCCAGTTTTGGCTGACGTGAAGCCTGATTCTCTGCTATGACATGAAGACTGATTCTCTGCTGACATGAAGCCTGAATCTCTGTTATGGGACCTCTCTCCTCTGTCTGGGTGCCGGTGCCTAAAAATATGACAATGGACTGTTCCAGTTTTGGCTGACGTGAAGCCTGATTCTCTGCTATGACATGAAGACTGATTCTCTGCTGACATGAAGCCTGAATCTCTGTAATGGGACCTCTCTCCTCTGTCTGGGTGCCGGGGCCTAAATATATGACAATGGACTGTTCCAGTTTTGGCTGACGTGAAGCCTGATTCTCTGCTATGACATGAAGACTGATTCTCTGCTGACATAAAGCCTGAATCTCTTTAATGGGACCTCTCTCCTCTGTCTGGGTGCCGGGGCCTAAATATATGACAATGGACTGTTCCAGTTTTGGCTGACGTGAAGCCTGATTCTCTGCTATGACATGAAGACTGATTCTCTGCTGACATGAAGCCTGAATCTCTGTTATGGGACCTCTCTCCTCTGTCTGGGTGCTGGGGCCTAAATATATGACAATGGACTGTTCCAGTTTTGGCTGACGTGAAGCCTGATTCTCTGCTGTGACATGAAGACTGATTCTCTGCTGACATGAAGCCTGAATCTCTGTTATGGGACCTCTCTCCTCTGTCTGGGTGCCGGGGCCTAAATATATGACAATGGACTGTTCCCGTTTTGGCTGACGTGAAGCCTGATTCTCTGCTATGACATGAAGACTGATTCTCTGCTGACATGAAGCCTGAATCTCTGTTATGGGACCTCTCTCCTCTGTCTGGGTGCCGGGGCCTAAATATATGACAATTGACTGTTCCAGTTTTGACTGACGTGAAGCCTGATTCTCTGCTATGACATGAAGACTGATTCTCTGCTGACATGAAGCCTGAATCTCTGTTATGGGACCTCTCTCCTCTGTCTGGGTGCCGGGGCCTAAATATATGACAATGGACTGTTCCAGTTTTGGCTGACGTGAAGCCTGATTCTCTGCTATGACATGAAGACTGATTCTCTGCTGACATGAAGCCTGAATCTCTGTAATGGGACCTCTCTCCTCTGTCTGGGTGCCGGGGCCTAAATATATGACAATGGACTGTTCCAGTTTTGGCTGACGTGAAGCCTGATTCTCTGCTATGACATGAAGACTGATTCTCTGCTGACATAAAGCCTGAATCTCTGTAATGGGACCTCTCTCCTCTGTCTGGGTGCCGGGGCCTAAATATATGACAATGGACTGTTCCAGTTTTGGCTGACGTGAAGCCTGATTCTCTGCTATGACATGAAGACTGATTCTCTGCTGACATGAAGCCTGAATCTCTGTTATGGGACCTCTCTCCTCTGTCTGGGTGCTGGGGCCTAAATATATGACAATGGACTGTTCCAGTTTTGGCTGACGTGAAGCCTGATTCTCTGCTGTGACATGAAGACTGATTCTCTGCTGACATGAAGCCTGAATCTCTGTTATGGGACCTCTCTCCTCTGTCTGGGTGCCGGGGCCTAAATATATGACAATGGACTGTTCCAGTTTTGACTGACGTGAAGCCTGATTCTCTGCTATGACATGAAGACTGATTCTCTGCTGACATGAAGCCTGAATCTCTGTTATGGGACCTCTCTCCTCTGTCTGGGTGCCGGGGCCTAAATAGATGACAATGGACTGTTCCAGTTTTGGCTGACGTGAAGCCTGATTCTCTGCTATGACATGAAGACTGATTCTCTGCTGACATGAAGCCTGAATCTCTGTTATGGGACCTCTCTCCTCTGTCTGGGTGCCGGGGCCTAAATATATGACAATTGACTGTTCCAGTTTTGGCTGATGTGAAGCCTGATTCTCTGCTATGACATGAAGACTGATTCTCTGCTGACATGAAGCCTGAATCTCTGTTATGGGACCTCTCTCCTCTGTCTGGGTGCCGGGGCCTAAATATATGACAATGGACTGTTCCAGGTTTGACTGACGTGAAGCCTGATTCTCTGCTATGACATGAAGACTGATTCTCTGCTGACATGAAGCCTGAATCTCTGCTATGGGACCTCTCTCCTCAGTCTGGGTGCCGGGGCCTAAATATATGACAATGGACTGTTCCAGTTTTGGCTGACGTGAAGCCTGATTCTCTGCTATGACATGAAGACTGATTCTCTGCTGACATGAAGCCTGAATCTCTGTTATGGGACCTCTCTCCTCTGTCTGGGTGCCGGGGCCTAAATATATGACAATGGACTGTTCCAGTTTTGGCTGACGTGAAGCCTGATTCTCTGCTATGACATGAAGACTGATTCTCTGCTGACATGAAGCCTGAATCACTGTTATGGTACCTCTCTCCTCTGTCTGGGTGCTGGGGCCTAAATATATGACAATGGACTGTTCCAGTTTTGGCTGACGTGAAGCCTGATTCTCTGCTATGACATGAAGACTGATTCTCTGCTGACATGAAGCCTGAATCTCTGTTATGGGACCTCTCTCCTCTGTCTGGGTGCCGGGGCCTAAATATATGACAATTGACTGTTTTCAGTTTTGGCTGACGTGAAGCCTGATTCTCTGCTATGACATGAAGACTGATTCTCTGCTGACATGAAGCCTGAATCTTTGTTATGGGACCTCTCTCCTCTGTCTGGGTGCCGGGGCCTAAATATATGACAATTGACTATTCCAGTTTTGGCTGACGTGAAGCCTGATTCTTTGCTATGACATGAAGACTGATTCTCTGCTGACATGAAGCCTGAATCTCTGCTATGGGTCCTCTCTCCTCTGTCTGGGTGCCGGGGCCTAAATATATGACAATGGACTGTTACAGTTTTGGCTGACGCGAAGCCTGATTCTCTGCTTTGACATGAAAACTGATTCTCTGCTGACATGAAGCCTGAATCTCTGCTATGGGACCTCTCTCCTCTGTCTGGGTGCCGGGGCCTAAATATATGACAATGGACTGTTCCAGTTTTGGCTGACGTGAAGCCTGATTCTCTGCTATGACATGAAGACTGATTCTCTGCTATGGGACCTCTTTCCTCTGTCTTGGTGCCGGGGCCTAAATATATGACAATGGACTGTTCCAGTTTTGGCTGACGTGAAGCCTGATTCTCTGCTATGACATGAAGACTGATTCTCTGCTGACATGAAGCCGGAATCTCTGTTATGGGACCTCTCTCCTCTGTTTGGGTGCCGGGGCCTAAATATATGACAATGGACTTATCCAGTTTTGGCTGACGTGAAGCCTGATTCTCTGCTATGACATGAAGACTGATTCTCTGCTGACATGAAGCCTGAATCTCTGTTATGGGACCTCTCTCCTCTGTCTGGGTGCCGGGGCCTAAATTTATGACAATGGACTGTTCCAGTTTTGGCTGACGTGAAGCCTGATTCTCTGCTATGACATGAAGACTGATTCTCTGCTGACATGAAGCCTGAATCTCTGTTATGGGACCTCTCTCCTCTGTCTGGGTGCCGGGGCCTTAATATATGACAATGGACTGTTTCAGTTTTGGCTGACGTGAAGCCTGATTCTCTGCTATGACATGAAGACTGATTCTCTGCTGACATGAAGCCTGAATCTCTGTTATGGGACCTCTCTCCTCTGTCTGGGTGCCGGGGCCTAAATATATGACAATTGACTGTTCCAGTTTTGGCTGATGTGAAGCCTGATTCTCTGCTATGACATGAAGACTGATTCTCTGCTGACATGAAGCCTGAATCTCTGTTATGGGACCTCTCTCCTCTGTCTGGGTGCCGGGGCCTAAATATATGACAATGGACTGTTACAGTTTTGGCTGACGCGAAGCCTGATTCTCTGCTATGACATGAAGACTGATTCTCTGCTGACATGAAGCCTGAATCTCTGCTATGGGACCTCTCTCCTCTGTCTGGGTGCCGGGGCCTAAATATATGACAATGGACTGTTCCAGTTTTGGGTGACGTGAAGCCTGATTCTCTGCTATGACATGAAGCCTGAATCTCTGCTATGGGACCTCTCTCCTCTTTCTGGGTGCCGGGGCCTAAATATCTGACAATGGACTGTTCCAGTTTTGGCTGACGTGAATCCTGATTATCTCCTATGACATGAAGACTGATTCTCTGCTGACATGAAGCCTGAATCTCTGTTATGGGACCTCTCTCCTCTGTCTGGGTGCCGGGGCCTAAATATATGACAATGGACTATTCCAGTTTTGGCTGACGTGAAGCCTGATTCTCTGCTATGACATGAAGACTGATTCTCTGCTGACATGAAGCCTGAATCTCTGTAATGGGACCTCTCTCCTCTGTCTGGGTGCCGGGGCCTAAATATATGACAATGGACTGTTCCAGTTTTGGCTGACGTGAAGCCTGATTCTCTGCTATGACATGAAGACTGATTCTCTGCTGACATGAAGCCTGAATCTCTGTTATGGGACCTCTCTCCTCTGTCTGGGTGCTGGGGCCTAAATATATGACAATGGACTGTTCCAGTTTTGGCTGACGTGAAGCCTGATTCTCTGCTATGACATGAAGACTGATTCTCTGCTGACATGAAGCCTGAATCTCTGTTATGGGACCTCTCTCCTCTGTCTGGGTGCTGGGGCCTAAATATATGACAATGGACTGTTCCCGTTTTGGCTGACGTGAAGCCTGATTCTCTGCTATGACATGAAGACTGATTCTCTGCTGACATGAAGCCTGAATCTCTGTTATGGGACCTCTCTCCTCTGTCTGGGTGCCGGGGCCTAAATATATGACAATGGACTGTTCCAGTTTTGACTGACGTGAAGCCTGATTCTCTGCTATGACATGAAGACTGATTCTCTGCTGACATGAAGCCTGAATCTCTGTTATGGGACCTCTCTCCTCTGTCTGGGTGCCGGGGCCTAAATATATGACAATGGACTGTTCCAGTTTTGGCTGACGTGAAGCCTGATTCTCTGCTATGACATGAAGACTGATTCTCTGCTGACATGAAGCCTGAATCTCTGTTATGGGACCTCTCTCCTCTGTCTGGGTGCCGGGGCCTAAATATATGACAATGGACTGTTCCAGTTTTGGCTGACGTGAAGCCTGATTCTCTGCTATGACATGAAGACTGATTCTCTGCTGACATGAAGCCTGAATCTCTGTTATGGGACCTCTCTCCTCTGTCTGGGTGCCGGGGCCTAAATATATGACAATGA
>NW_024400975.1:0-13076 GCF_905171765.1 Bufo bufo
TCGGGATGGATCCGGCAGCGCCGGAAGCCGCTCTGAGGGCAGTAGCGTACGCCGACGACGTCACCGTTTTCGTGTCCTCGAGAGGGGAGGCGGAGTACGTGATGTCTGAGGTGGACAGCTACTCGGAGGCATCCGGGTCCATGATCAATCGGGATAAGTGCGAGAGTCTCTGGCTGGGAGGGGGTGATCCAGTGTTCGATCTCCCGGACACCCTTCCGGGGCCCCAGTCGTCAGCAAAAGTTCTAGGCATCCATTTCGGCCACGGGGATTATCCCACCCAAAATTGGGACGACAGGCTCAAGATCGCCGCTCAGAAGGTCGGCCAGTGGAAGGGTTGGTCTTTGACCCTCAGGGAAAGGGTGAATCTGATCAAGACTTACCTTCTCCCTTTGCTTATCTATTTGGGTAGCGTGTGTATCTTGCCAGAGCCTCTCTGGACTCGGGTTTATAGCCTGTTCTTCCAGCTTTTATGGGGGAATAGGCTGAACCTGATCAAGAGAGCGGATGGACATATCGCACGAGGAGACTAGGGGGGTTATCTACTGGTCAACCCCGGGTGTTCTCGAGAACACCTTTGTTAAGCTCAATTTGGCAAACCTCTGGATGGAGAGGGCTCCACCCGTGGATACGTCTCCTGCAGGGGGTGGTTTCGGCCCTTTCTTCCAGGAATGGGAGACAGGAGGGCGAGTGAAGACTTGCGTACGCCTCACGGATATCTTCCGGCATTATGTCACCCCGATTCTGAAGGTGATCCGCCGGTGGGGTTTGGAGGTGAGGAAATCAGGACCCTGTCCAGGAGATCCCTTGACGAGAGGTCTTGTTGTCCCACTTACAGAAGCCCCTGGCCCTCAGGATTGCCAAGCCGGGATCTAGACCCACAAGGGGTTACAGTTGCTAATTCTGCAAGGGATCCCCCTGAAGTTTTGGGACTTGCTTGGCGCTGCTTTTCACCGGACGGCTGTATGTAAGGGACAACCTGAAGTCCAGGAACCTCTGAGGAAAGGGGTTGTCCCCGGGAGGAGTGCGGCTCCATACTGGAAAGTATGGAGCACTTCCTGCTTCATTGTCCTTTTAATACAGAGGTGTATGAACGGCGTGGGAGCTTCCATTGGCTGGCCCAGGCTAGCCAGCCTCTCCTATGCGAGTGGGCCTACGGAGGTGTTCAGAGACCTGGGAAGGAGGGACCCGTGCACAAGTTTTTTTAGTTAGCATAGTGGTTAGGTTCTACACGTGGAACGCACGGTGTTTAGTTTCTACGCAGCAGAAAGTCCTCCCGGAGGACGAGGTTTGTAGGAACATCTTGGGTGGCCTGGTGAAGGTGCGTTCTCTTAGTATGAGAGACTGGGTACCAGTAGGGCCTCTCTCCTCTGGAGAGGCTTTGCTTTTGATGTACCGTAAGTCTAGTCGTACTGTTCCTGGTGTGGGCTGACGCTTCCACACTAGATTTTTGTTTTGTAGTAAGTTGAGGTTTTTGAAAAAGGCTTGCAAAGACCGAACTTGGGCCTTCGGAGTTTATGCAGTTATGTGAGTTATGTTTGCTAGAGAGAGAAAGTTGGGATTAGTTAGGTTGGGTGGGTGAGGAAGGGGGGGATAATTTTTATTGTGTCCTTTTGTGTTTTGAGTGGGGAGGCCTGCATCTAGCCCTGGACTATGCGGACATGGGAGGACATTGGGGCGAGGGGCTAGATGTGGGTGGTGAAGGAAGGGCTGGCCTTGGACTATGCGGACATGATAGAGACATGAGGCGAAGGTCAGCCCTGGGTGTCGGGTGATGGGTAAAGGATAGTGTGAGTAGGATAGAATAGGTTAGGTTGGTGATTTTTCTATAAACAGGTGACGGGGAGAAAAAGAAAAAAAAGAAAAAAAAAAAAAAAAAAAAAATAGAAAAAAAAGGAAAAAAAGAGTATATAAATAATTATGTATATATTTGGCAAAGTCGCCTTGTTGTTTTTTTTGGCAAAGGTCGCCTTTATTTATTTAGTTACTTTATTGATTTATTTATGTTTTATGTTTGATATTTCTGTTCATTATATACTTTTCTGTTTATGACGATTAGTCCTATTTTTGTTTGGGTTTTACAGCCGGGGCGGCCAGGTAAGTTTTATAGTTATAAGGTTAATTGTTAAGTTTGATATGTTGTTGGGGCATGAATGTGAGTGTGGATTTATGTGGCTGGGCCAGTAATAACATTGTTTTATGAGAATTGTTTTATTTGAAATTGTTTGTTTTATTTTGTAAAGTTTTGTACTTTTATAATAAAAAGAGTAGCAGTGTGTAGGAGACACAGGGGCGGAGATTGCTGAGCTCAGTCTGGTGCTAGCAGCTGCAGTGATCAGACGTGCCTGTGTGAAGCTCCTGCATCCCAGCTTTTGCTCCAGGGTGATTCACCAGCTTCTTCCCTGTAGAGCCACCTGTCTTCCAGGGAGTTTTTCCAGCTACTCCCAGTCCAGACCCTGCCTCTCCCTAGGGAGTTGGTGGGGTCTTGGACCATGGTGTCCAAGACGAGGACCCCTGCTCTCCGGTCAGGGTCGGGGGGGAGCAGGGGGTCCAGGCAACCGGCCCTGAGCGGGAAGTGGGGTCAAGAAACCTGGTGATAACAGCCAGGTCCCCCATGAAGACGCAAGAAGGAAAGGTGATGTCCCTGCGGAGGCTATGGAGGTGTCGTCCCAGGTAGGTTGGGGGTCCCGGTGGGAGGGAGATTCCACCGCCACCTACAGCTCCCGGGTAGCAGCCAACCTACAGAAGTATAAGGAGCTGGGGCGACACCTCAAAGCTCTGAGAAATGAGCTAAAGCTTGAAAGGATAAAAGCAAATAATACCTACAGTAGGTGATCGCGAGATTGTGCATAAAACTGGGTTTGCATCGGCGATATTGACCCTCTGTGAGCCCTGTCGCGTGAGACAGCCACCGAGCTGTGTCGCTCATTCATTTTTTTTTTCCCTCTGGATTCCTGCCTAAATCACTTTCACCGCTAGGTGTCATGCACGCTTTGTTTTCTATTTGTCGTCACAACTACAGTACTACTGTGGCTGCAGAAGAGTGTGTCAATTTCTTGGGCATATGAACAAGTAAAACTGCTGGTGGTCCAGCGGCAGCGTGTCAGCCTTGTAACACCTAGTGTCTAGGGTTCGATTCCCCTGTTAACTTTTTTTTTTTTTTTTTGTGTGTCTTTACTTAATAGAGTTCACTCCTGTATATTCGAGTACAGTCTGTACAGTACCTATACTCCTGCAGCCCTCACTATTATGGAAAAAATCTTTGCAAAATCACTGGAAATCTCCTCTGCTTGCGCAAATGTGCCGAGGGACTCTTCCTACACCTACAGTATGTTTCTACTTTTCTATATAGAATAGTGATGTCTTTGTTATTGTCAACAATACTATCTGTATTTTTTCCCCACCCATAGATCAGAGCAGCGTGGAACTACAAGTCCAAGTGGGTGGATTAGCGCAGTGGTTGGGGGCGCCAGGCTGTGTAGGTGGCACCTTATCTAGAACAAGAAGCCGGCAGCAGTGAGAGGAATAAAATGGATTATATGGAGAAGGGATGATGCTGTCATCTCCTCTCTCCCATAGGTACAGGGAGATGGGGATTAGGCGGAGGAGACGTGGGATTCTGGAAGGTGTTTGATTTGTGTTAACTTCCAGAAAAAGGTTAATTAGATCATTTCCCTGCATAGCTGCAAAGCTGGAGATTAGTGTGGCATACTGCTTTTATTAATATATGAACAAGCGGTGCTGGCAGTCCTAATGTGAGCTGCATTATCACAATGTGACAAACATGCCATGGTGCTGGCTGATTATGGTCCATAGAATTGAAAATTCACAAGTAAGTTTGCAGGCGTGCTGCCAAGACCGCACAAAATCCATTATAGTGCAGGTTCCCTGCTGGTGGGGGCTTCACAGGAGAACTAGATTCATAGAGGATGGGGGACTACAAGTCCCAGTTAGGGCATACTGCCAAGAGTGCACAAAGTCATTGGTTCCCTGCTGGTGGGGGCTTCACAGGAGACCGCTTCTACACACCTGCAGAGTAGCAGCAGAACGGTTGCGAGTGATGCTTCACTTCCCCTGTCAGGCGGAGTGATCTCCACCCGACAGGAGCTTCCTAGTCCCGGCTGGTCTGACGTCATGATTCAGAGGCTGGAGCGCGGGATTGAAGAGAAGGTGCTGGCAAGAGTCAGGACCTGTAGCCAGAGCTCATTGTCTCAGTGTCTGCAAGTGAGGAATCACGTAGCTCATTTGCATAACAATGCCGTATTTAACACCTCCGTCTTAGATATGTGAAGTGGACTGCTTAATGCTTTGGGGGAGGGGGGGGGGGTTAAATAATTTTACAATGCAAATTGTAATATAGCACATGGAGCCTGGAGGGGGTTAATGTACTCACCTAAGTATTATCACACAGTGCATGCTGCAGACATGCGTCTAGCACGCAGAGCTGTCTTTTACTGGCTTGGGGATGTTTAAAGTGTTGCATGCATCCCAATGCTGGCATCCCATTTATTTCTACTGAGACACACAGCCGCTATATCCCAATATGTCATGCGTGCGGGTCCCAGAATGCATGCAGGGTGCGTTCAGGGACCTGCACCAGCATGTCATATTGGGATAAAGTGGTTGTGTGTCTCAGTAGGAATAAATATGATACCAGCATTGTATAATAATAGTATAATTTTGTATTCTCCCAAAAAAAGCCAATAAAAGCTACATTTTAAAGATACCTGTACCTTTGAGTATTTGTGTGTGTTTTTTTTTATTTATGTTTAATGTGTACAGTTTTATTTTGTATTCTCCACAAAAATCTAATAAAAGCTACATTTCTCCACAAAAAAGCTAATAACATACAGTATTGTAATGTTGAATTACAATAGAATGATACTTGTGCTGTAGGCATACTCTGCCAGTTGGGGTTTGGAGCTAGTTTACAGGCACCCAAGGTTGCAATGTGAATAGAGTGGGGGGAGGGGAACTGTAATTTAAGCTTGCTGATGGAGCCAGAGCTGTGAGAAAAAGGAAAACAAATTCTGTTACAGTACTGTAGGCAGGCCACAACTGTAGCACTAAAAGGTGTCCCTCTCACCCATCTCACTGCACCTCTGACACCACCAATGTATCAAAGTCCAGTGCCCTTCACATCTGGCACACCCTTGGATTCTATGGCCAACCCAGCCAGAAGCAATCAAAGTCCAGTAAAGTAGAATATTGTGCACTGATCTGTACTGTACAGTACTGTACCATTTTTCTGTGCTGTTGGATGGTGTGGGTGAGAGGGACACCTTTCAGTGCTACAGTTGTGGCCTGCCTACATACTGTAACAGAATTTGTTTTCCTTTTTCTCACAGCTCTGGCTCCATCAGCAAGCTTAAATTACAGTTCCCCTCCCCCACTCTATTCACATTGCAACCTTGAGAGCCAAGGAGGGAGGAGAATTGGCACCATGGGGGGTGCCTGTAAACTAGCTCCAAACCCCAACTGGCAGAGTATGCCTACAGCACAAGTATCATTCTATTGTAATTCAACATTACAATACTGTATGTTATTAGCTTTTTTGTGGAGAAATGTAGCTTTTATTAGATTTTTGTGGAGAATACAAAATAAAACTGTACACATTAAACATAAATAAAAAAACACACACACAAATACTCAAAGGTACAGGTATCTTTAAAATGTAGCTTTTATTGGCTTTTTTTGGGAGAATACAAAATTATACTATTATTATACAATGCTGGTATCATATTTATTCCTACTGAGACACACAACCACTTTATCCCAATATGACATGCTGGTGCAGGTCCCTGAACGCACCCTGCATGCATTCTGGGACCCGCACGCATGACATATTGGGATATAGCGGCTGTGTGTCTCAGTAGAAATAAATGGGATGCCAGCATTGGGATGCATGCAACACTTTAAACATCCCCAAGCCAGTAAAAGACAGCTCTGCGTGCTAGACGCATGTCTGCAGCATGCACTGTGTGATAATACTTAGGTGAGTACATTAACCCCCTCCAGGCTCCATGTGCTATATTACAATTTGCATTGTAAATTATTTAACCCCCCCCCCCTCCCCCAAAGCATTAAGCAGTCACTTCACATATCTAAGACGGAGGTGTTAAATACGGCATTGTTATGCAAATGAGCTACGTGATTCCTCACTTGCAGACACTGAGACAATGAGCTCTGGCTACAGGTCCTGACTCTTGCCAGCACCTTCTCTTCAATCCCGCGCTCCCAGCCTCTGAAGATTTTTTCCATAATAGTGAGGGCTGCAGGAGTATAGGTACTGTACAGACTGTACTCGAATATACAGGAGTGAACTCTATTAAGTAAAGACACACAAAAAAAAAAAAAAAAAAAAGTTAACAGGGGAATCGAACCCTAGACACTAGGTGTTACAAGGCTGACACGCTGCCGCTGGACCACCAGCAGATTTACTTAAAGAAGGGCATACAGTATATGTAAAGCAGTAAATTTGATTTTCACCAATCGATCACAGTTTAGTCCTGTAGTATTACTGCAACTGATTGGTGCCACTGTATCAGGTAAAGCGGAATTGAACAGTAGTTGTCCCTGTACTGACTGCACCCATCCCTCAGACACTGCCATCATAATGTGAGAGAAGATGTACCAAATGACTCCACCACCCCCCCCCCCCCCCCCCCCCCCCCCCCCCCCCCCCCCCCCCCCCCCCCCCAAAATACCAGGAAGAGTCCCTCGGCACATTTGCGCAAGCAGAGGAGATTTCCAGTGATTTTGCAAAGATTTTTTCCATAATAGTGAGTCCTGTAGTATCCCTCAGACACTGCCATCATAATGCATAATGCAATAATACATCAGTATGTATGTCCCGCTCAGGCTGATTTGGCTGGGATCGAACCGGGGTCTCAGAGGAGGACTGAACAAAAGCCGACATGCGCACAATGGTTTTTGTCCAGCGCCACCCCGTGGTTACATGTAGCAACAACAGTTTGAGAATGCATCGCAAGCCCATTGCGGATGGTCTCGGGGACAGGCAGCGCGACAAGTACAAGCTGCAGCGCCGAGCACCAGCGTGATGGGCTCGCGATAGAAATACAATATCGAAAATACCTACTGTACAGCAGAAAGAGACTCCCTATTGCGGAGAGGATCAGGGACCTAAAGGTAGTGATTGAAGCTGCCGTGGTGGAAAAGGAGAAGCTGCTTAATGAAAGCGGTCCTTTCAAAGAAAAACTGGAAAATGAGGACCGCTTCATGGAAATGGAGAGGAAAGGGGAGCAGTGTGGTGAGGGCAGTGATAGTGAGTCAGATACCCCAAAACCCAGTGAGGTAACTGGGTCCAGGGTGACAGCCCAGCCTGAGCCTGCCCCTGCACCCCCTGAATTCCGGGAGCCGTTGCAGAGCCTGGAGTGCAGAAGTGGGATCCCAGCTGAGCAAGTTGGATTGCCTCCATCTGACGACAGTGCCTCCTATGCAAGTGACTTCAGCGAGGAAGAGAGCGGGAGCGGTGGGGGTCTTATGGAACAGATCCGGCTGCTGGAATCCCCTATGGAGTTTAAGGATTTTGCCTTTGGCGATGAATTATTGCAAGACAGAGAAGGACGAAAAAAAACAAAAAAGCAAAAAGAGCAAAGAACAAAAATTTGAAGTTCGCTATGTACATGTTCCTGTGGCTCCCTTTGTGCGGGCTGAAAAGTCCGTGCAGGGTGAGCCGCAGGTGTGTCCTCTGGGTCCCGCTGTCATGGCGGGGTCAGGTGCTGGAGAGACGGCGCAGGACGCCGGTCTTGCCGGCAATAGAGGAGGCGGGGCTAGCTGTGGTGCTGGCCAGTTGGGAGCCCCTGGCGCTGTGGGCTGCTCTCCTGTGGGAGGGGGGAGTGGCTTGGCGCTGGGGTCCGCTCCCATGGAAAAAGTGTCCCCGTCCGCTGCCTCGGTGAGCGCTTGTGGCGTGGAGCTGAGGCGGTACGGCGGCGACGCTGCTCCTCCCACACATGGGCGGAGCCTAAAGGTCATGGAGATGGAGACGAGAGACGGTGAGCGCGGCTGGGGGCGTGCCTGGGGATGCTCCCGGCGATGCTCCCTTGTCTGGGGGCGGAGCTGGGTGTGTGTCCGGGGACGCGCCCAAGCAGCAGCGCACAGTGGCGGCGGGAGTGGCGGCAGCAGGAGAAGCGGGGACTGGTGTGGCTGGGAGCAGTGGTTCTACAGCGCACCAGTTCCCCATTAAAATTAAAATAAAAAAGGTGAAGAATGTTAAGAGGGCCAAAAAGGCTAAGAGGTTAAAAGCGGGGTTTGTATCCCCCAGTGCAGTGGCCGAATACATAAAGACCGGGTTTATTGCTGGGGCCTCTGCCTCCTCCTCCGGCGCTGAATCAAGCGCTGGAAAGGGGGAGGTAGTGGTAACCGGCGCCCAAGTATTGAGGGAGGCCAGCAGCGATAACCTAGATATGAATACGAATGCTGTAATGAATGTCTCTGCTGGCCCAGCGGTTTGTTCGCGGGAGGCGGCTCCTGGAAAGGGGTTGCTCCTAGCGGACAAACGTGTGATGGGTCTCTGGCCGCTGGGGCTGGGGGGGCTATGGAGGTGGGGGTCGGTGGGACACCGGTGGCTGGAGTAGCTGCTGGTGCGCCTGTTAAACCGGCCGGTGCCTCCGTGGCCTCTCGGGCTTCTGGGGTCAGTGGCCAAAAGAGTGTGCGGGAGTGTGTTAGGGCTGCGGGCCCGGTCTCTGGTGGTGGGGTGGATGCGGTGGGGCGATCGGCCGCTGAGAAAGCAGCTGCGGGACCCCGTGCGGCCCCCTCCAGGGGGACGGGGGTGCAGTGTCTGCGTTAGGCATGGTGGGGGAGGGGGGGGCCGGCTCGGCTGCCCCCTCCCGCGTCCGTGGCGCCTGGCAGAAGTTATGCCAGTGTGGCTGCGGCCGTGGGGGGGGAGGGGCTGTCCTCGTTGGCTTCCTCGCTCTCACAGTCCGGTGATGGTGACTTGCAGCGGCGACTGCTGGAGGCCCTCAAAAAGGGGGAGAGCTCCATCACTGTAGAGGGAAAGAAGGTTGATCTGTCGTTCTGGTTCAACAGACATGGCGTGAGGGCTTTCCGAGAGCAGAATGGGG
Source organism: Bufo bufo (assembly GCF_905171765.1). Lineage (NCBI taxonomy): Eukaryota > Metazoa > Chordata > Amphibia > Anura > Bufonidae > Bufo > Bufo bufo. The sequence continues at coordinate 9,081 of NW_024400975.1, forward strand.
GCGAGACCGCCTGGTCGTCACCTACAACCGGCCCTGGGGTCAGACGGAATGTGGTCTGTCTCAAGTGGAGTAGCGATGAAGCTTGCCCTACAAGAAAGAGGGTGGCGGAGCTCCTGCTTGGGATGGGTTTCAAGGCGACCGACATCTTTGCCTTGATCCATCCGTACGGCTCCAAGGAGTTCGACGTCAGCTTTGTCCGGCCGGAGGGGCTAGAGCTCTTCTGGTCCGGGTATGAGCTGGCGAAGAACACGCCGGACTGGCGCGGTTTCCTTGCGAAAGCAATAACCCGTCAGAGTGAGGTCAAGAGAGTGACCGTTTTGACCCGTAACGAGTCGCTCTCTTGTGTTGACATCATGACCTGGCTGGGCAGGTATGGAGAGATCCAGGGGGTTCCATCCAAGAACCTGGACGAGTTTGGCATTTGGTCGGGCGCCTGGACGTTTAACATCAAACTCAAGCGTCTGGGGAGTACGGTTTCCCACATTCCATCATCTGCCTTTATCGGCCGTGACAGGATTTTGGTTTTCTACAGGGGGCAGCCTAAGCTCTGTCACAAGTGCGGCAGCCCCTCACACTTCAGCGCCAGCTGCCAAGTGCAGAAGTGCGCGCTGTGTGGGGGGACGGTCATCTAGCCGCATCTTGTGGGGAGATTAGATGCAACCTGTGCGGTGAACTCGGTCACCCTTTCAGTCGTTGTCCTCTCTCTGAGGTCAATGCAGCCCGAGCTCACGCAGGAGCGGGCCGGGAGGTCCCTTCGGCTGAGGCGGGTGCTGGCGGAGACGGCAGAGTTCAGGGGTCGGTGAAGAACAAAGATGGTCCGTCCCGGCAGAGGCGGAGGGAGAGGCGCCAGGCGGAGGGGGAGCGGGAGGAACCCCGTCCTGGGGTGATGCCTGCCCCTTCCCAAGCGGCCTGCCCCTCCTGCATCGGAGACCCTAGGGGACAGGGAGCTGAATGAGGAGAACGAAAGACTGGAGCGTGCTGAGGGGACTCTGTCCTCGCACTATGAAAGCGCTGCAGAGGATAGCGGGACGGAGTCCAAAATAATTAGATGGAAACGCCGTACTAAGAAAAGACCCGGCTCGACCAAAGTAGCCAGGGAGGGCCTAACCGACTCCCCTCTGGTGCTCTCCAACCGGTTTCTCACCTTGGATGAGACCTCCGCCTCCTCTTCTTCTTGGGGAGGAGGTTGAAGGTGGGAGACCGGGGGCGAAGGAGGGAAGGCCTTCGGGAGGCCCCGCGCCCTCCTCTGGTGGGGATGTAAGGTCCTCAGGAGGGGTGGCAAAATCGGGCCCTGAGACCGAGGAAGCCAGGGGTGGTGCGCGGGGGGAGGCGGTGGTGACAAATGAGATGGACACCACCGTCTCCCTCAAGAGGGGTCGTGCGCCTAAGAAGACAGCCCCGGGAGAGGGAGGGTTGGGAAGAAGGCCGTCTAACTCGATCACTCTGTATGGCGGCACCCGCTCTGCTGACGCTGGCGACCATTAATGTCGCCAGCATTAAGTCGGATGCGGCTCGTTTCGCGGCCTTTGATTTTCTCAGCCGAATTGGGGCTGACGTTTTGTTTTTGCAAGAGACCAGGCTGACAGATTTGGCGGCGATTCACGGAGCCAGGAGGGAGTGGAGATCAGGGCCCTCCTACTGGTCTCTTGCGGCCGAGCCGTATAGCGGAGTGGCGGTCCTTTTTACCGCACCGGTAGAAAGCCGACGAGTGATCGAGTTGGAAATGGGGAGGTGTTTGATTCTGGATGTCCTCATGAAGGGACAAGAACTGCGCCTAATTAACATCTATGGGCCCCAGACCAAACGAGACAGGAAAAGTCTCTTTATGAGGATCAAGCCTTTTCTTTTTACGAGTCGGCAAGTGGTCTTTGGAGGGGATTTCAACACGATCACGAGGTCCCAGGATAGGGGAGGCGCCAGAGACCGGCTGGCTTACGATAGCATCTCTTTAAATAGCGTAGCTAGCGAGGCTCGCCTGGTGGATGTCCACATCAGGCATACCCCAGGCCACGGGGGTTTCACTTATTATAGAGGAAGTCAGACTAGGTCTAGAATAGACAGGTTTTATTTAAAGGAGGAGGCTATTTCTCGCCCTTAAGGGTCGTAGAGGTAGAATCTCCGATCACTGTCTGATTATGTTTTCTTTGAATATTTCAGAGTCCCCCCAAAGGGAAGAGGTTACTGAAGCTGAATTCGGGAGTCCTGGAGGAAGCGGAGGTGAGACAATCTTTGAGGACTTCCTTCAGAGTCAGGTAACTTTGCTGGATCTCTGTGATACTAAGTCAGAGTGGTGGGGAGATATTCAAAGATCGGGCGGCAAAGTTCTTCCGCCAGCTCTCGAGCCTCAGGTCCCTGGACAGGTACCGCCTATATCAGGGTCTGAGGAGGAAACTCGAGCGTCTGGTCTCGACTGGAGGTAGCCGCGAGGATATCTCCAGGGTGAAATCTTTGCTCAGGGGGTGCCAGTACGACAGGCACGCATCTTTGGTTTTTGAGAGGGACTTCGGGAAGTACCGCTCGCCCGACCTTACAGAAACTGCAAGATGTCAGTGAGTAGTAAGTTGGTGACAGGACTGGTCGATAGTACGGGATCTCTGAACCGGTCCATATCGGGGATCCTGGAAGTCGTCAGATCCTTCTATTCGCGCCTCTTGGGAAAGAAGGATCTGGATCGGGACAAGATGTCGGCTTTCCTGGCTGACATCGCCCCTGAGTCGGGAGCTCACCTCTCTTTTGACGTTTTGGTGGAAGAGATCAGGAAGGAGGAAGTAATCCTGGCGGTGGAAGGGTTAGCTCTGAAGAAGTCGCCAGGCCCGGATGGCTTAACATCCGAGTTTTATAAGGCCTTTAAGGACTCTTTATGTCCCCTCTTGACTGAGGTATTCAATGAGTGTCTATCCTCGGGCACTCTGCCGAAGTCAATGAGGAGGTCAGCCCTGATCCTTCTGTCAAAGGGTAAAGATCCGAGCCGTATCGAGAACTGGCGTCCCATAGCGCTTCTCAATACGGACAGAAAGATTCTGGCCAAGATACTCTTCAATCGGTTGGTGAAATTAGCACCCCAGCTCCTTTCGGTGGCCCAGCATTGCTCGGTTCCAGGCCGCAGTACTCTCAGTGCTGTGCTCGGTGTCCGAGAGGCAGTGGAGCGGAGTAGAGCGGGTCACTGGAAGGGGTACATGCTGTCCTTAGATCAGGCAAAGGCGTTTGATCGGGTGAACCACGAGTACCTCTGGTCGGTCCTTCTGAAGTACGGCCCTGCCGGGGGGGTTTGTTGATTGGTTAAAGATCTTGTACGCGGGGGCGGAGAGTTTCCCGCTTGTGAACGGTTGGTCTGGCTGCTCTTTCGAGGTTGGGTCTGGCGTTCGTCAGGGTTGTCCTTTGAGCCCGCTTTTATACGTCGTTCGCGATCGATCCCTTTCTTAAGAGGATCGATCATGGACGTTGGCGGGAGTCGGGATGGATCCGGCAGCGCCGGAAGCCGCTCTGAGGGCAGTAGCGTACGCCGACGACGTCACCGTTTTCGTGTCCTCGAGAGGGGAGGCGGAGTACGTGATGTCTGAGGTTTGGACAGCTACTCGGAGGCATCCGGGTCCATGATCAATCGGGATAAGGCGAGAGTCTCTGGTGGGAGGGGTGTGATCAGTGTTCGATCTCCCGGACACCCTTCGGGGCCCCAGTCGTCAGCAAAAGTTCTAGGCATCCGTTTCGGCCACTGGGATTATGCCACCCAAAATTGGGACGACAGGCTCAAGATCGCCGCTCAGAAGGTCGGCAGTGGAAGGGTTGGTCTTTGACCCTCAGGGAAAGGGAGAATCTGATCAAGACCTTACCTTCTCCCTTAGCTTATCTAGTTGGTAGCGTGTGTATCTTGCCAGAGCCTCTCTGGACTCGGGTTTATAGCCTGTTCTTCCAGCTTTTATGGGGGAATAGGCTGAACCTGATCAAGAGAGAGGTGACTTATCGCACGAGGAGACTAGGGGGGTTATCTATGGTCAA